>NW_027437668.1:0-224294 GCF_965140245.1 Athene noctua
GCACACCACGGCTCTTTCTGAGAAAAAGCAAGCACGGAGGACGAGAACCGCTTTTGCCCTGCGTAGCGTTCCGGGCAGCGGGTAGAACCAGGCAGAGAATTCCCGGCTAGCAGCTTCCCTGTGGCGGGGAAGTGCAAACGTACACGTTTTCGGCCGAAAACGCGTTTTCCGGCGAAAACGCACACCACGGCTCTTTCTGAGAAAAAGCAAGCACGGAGGACGAGAACCGCTTTTGCCCTGCGTAGCGTTCCGGGCAGCGGGTAGAACCAGGCAGAGAATTCCCGGCTAGCAGCTTCCCTGTGGCGGGGAAGTGCAAACGTACACGTTTTCGGCCGAAAACGCGTTTTCCGGCGAAAACGCACACCACGGCTCTTTCTGAGAAAAAGCAAGCACGGAGGACGAGAACCGCTTTTGCCCTGCGTAGCGTTCCGGGCAGCGGGTAGAACCAGGCAGAGAATTCCCGGCTAGCAGCTTCCCTGTGGCGGGGAAGTGCAAACGTACACGTTTTCGGCCGAAAACGCGTTTTCCGGCGAAAACGCACACCACGGCTCTTTCTGAGAAAAAGCAAGCACGGAGGACGAGAACCGCTTTTGCCCTGCGTAGCGTTCCGGGCAGCGGGTAGAACCAGGCAGAGAATTCCCGGCTAGCAGCTTCCCTGTGGCGGGGAAGTGCAAACGTACACGTTTTCGGCCGAAAACGCGTTTTCCGGCGAAAACGCACACCACGGCTCTTTCTGAGAAAAAGCAAGCACGGAGGACGAGAACCGCTTTTGCCCTGCGTAGCGTTCCGGGCAGCGGGTAGAACCAGGCAGAGAATTCCCGGCTAGCAGCTTCCCTGTGGCGGGGAAGTGCAAACGTACACGTTTTCGGCCGAAAACGCGTTTTCCGGCGAAAACGCACACCACGGCTCTTTCTGAGAAAAAGCAAGCACGGAGGACGAGAACCGCTTTTGCCCTGCGTAGCGTTCCGGGCAGCGGGTAGAACCAGGCAGAGAATTCCCGGCTAGCAGCTTCCCTGTGGCGGGGAAGTGCAAACGTACACGTTTTCGGCCGAAAACGCGTTTTCCGGCGAAAACGCACACCACGGCTCTTTCTGAGAAAAAGCAAGCACGGAGGACGAGAACCGCTTTTGCCCTGCGTAGCGTTCCGGGCAGCGGGTAGAACCAGGCAGAGAATTCCCGGCTAGCAGCTTCCCTGTGGCGGGGAAGTGCAAACGTACACGTTTTCGGCCGAAAACGCGTTTTCCGGCGAAAACGCACACCACGGCTCTTTCTGAGAAAAAGCAAGCACGGAGGACGAGAACCGCTTTTGACCTGCGTAGCGTTCCGGGCAGCGGGTAGAACCAGGCAGAGAATTCCCGGCTAGCAGCTTCCCTGTGGCGGGGAAGTGCAAACGTACACGTTTTCGGCCGAAAACGCGTTTTCCGGCGAAAACGCACACCACGGCTCTTTCTGAGAAAAAGCAAGCACGGAGGACGAGAACCGCTTTTGCCCTGCGTAGCGTTCCGGGCAGCGGGTAGAACCAGGCAGAGAATTCCCGGCTAGCAGCTTCCCTGTGGCGGGGAAGTGCAAACGTACACGTTTTCGGCCGAAAACGCGTTTTCCGGCGAAAACGCACACCACGGCTCTTTCTGAGAAAAAGCAAGCACGGAGGACGAGAACCGCTTTTGCCCTGCGTAGCGTTCCGGGCAGCGGGTAGAACCAGGCAGAGAATTCCCGGCTAGCAGCTTCCCTGTGGCGGGGAAGTGCAAACGTACACGTTTTCGGCCGAAAACGCGTTTTCCGGCGAAAACGCACACCACGGCTCTTTCTGAGAAAAAGCAAGCACGGAGGACGAGAACCGCTTTTGCCCTGCGTAGCGTTCCGGGCAGCGGGTAGAACCAGGCAGAGAATTCCCGGCTAGCAGCTTCCCTGTGGCGGGGAAGTGCAAACGTACACGTTTTCGGCCGAAAACGCGTTTTCCGGCGAAAACGCACACCACGGCTCTTTCTGAGAAAAAGCAAGCACGGAGGACGAGAACCGCTTTTGCCCTGCGTAGCGTTCCGGGCAGCGGGTAGAACCAGGCAGAGAATTCCCGGCTAGCAGCTTCCCTGTGGCGGGGAAGTGCAAACGTACACGTTTTCGGCCGAAAACGCGTTTTCCGGCGAAAACGCACACCACGGCTCTTTCTGAGAAAAAGCAAGCACGGAGGACGAGAACCGCTTTTGCCCTGCGTAGCGTTCCGGGCAGCGGGTAGAACCAGGCAGAGAATTCCCGGCTAGCAGCTTCCCTGTGGCGGGGAAGTGCAAACGTACACGTTTTCGGCCGAAAACGCGTTTTCCGGCGAAAACGCACACCACGGCTCTTTCTGAGAAAAAGCAAGCACGGAGGACGAGAACCGCTTTTGCCCTGCGTAGCGTTCCGGGCAGCGGGTAGAACCAGGCAGAGAATTCCCGGCTAGCAGCTTCCCTGTGGCGGGGAAGTGCAAACGTACACGTTTTCGGCCGAAAACGCGTTTTCCGGCGAAAACGCACACCACGGCTCTTTCTGAGAAAAAGCAAGCACGGAGGACGAGAACCGCTTTTGCCCTGCGTAGCGTTCCGGGCAGCGGGTAGAACCAGGCAGAGAATTCCCGGCTAGCAGCTTCCCTGTGGCGGGGAAGTGCAAACGTACACGTTTTCGGCCGAAAACGCGTTTTCCGGCGAAAACGCACACCACGGCTCTTTCTGAGAAAAAGCAAGCACGGAGGACGAGAACCGCTTTTGCCCTGCGTAGCGTTCCGGGCAGCGGGTAGAACCAGGCAGAGAATTCCCGGCTAGCAGCTTCCCTGTGGCGGGGAAGTGCAAACGTACACGTTTTCGGCCGAAAACGCGTTTTCCGGCGAAAACGCACACCACGGCTCTTTCTGAGAAAAAGCAAGCACGGAGGACGAGAACCGCTTTTGCCCTGCGTAGCGTTCCGGGCAGCGGGTAGAACCAGGCAGAGAATTCCCGGCTAGCAGCTTCCCTGTGGCGGGGAAGTGCAAACGTACACGTTTTCGGCCGAAAACGCGTTTTCCGGCGAAAACGCACACCACGGCTCTTTCTGAGAAAAAGCAAGCACGGAGGACGAGAACCGCTTTTGCCCTGCGTAGCGTTCCGGGCAGCGGGTAGAACCAGGCAGAGAATTCCCGGCTAGCAGCTTCCCTGTGGCGGGGAAGTGCAAACGTACACGTTTTCGGCCGAAAACGCGTTTTCCGGCGAAAACGCACACCACGGCTCTTTCTGAGAAAAAGCAAGCACGGAGGACGAGAACCGCTTTTGCCCTGCGTAGCGTTCCGGGCAGCGGGTAGAACCAGGCAGAGAATTCCCGGCTAGCAGCTTCCCTGTGGCGGGGAAGTGCAAACGTACACGTTTTCGGCCGAAAACGCGTTTTCCGGCGAAAACGCACACCACGGCTCTTTCTGAGAAAAAGCAAGCACGGAGGACGAGAACCGCTTTTGCCCTGCGTAGCGTTCCGGGCAGCGGGTAGAACCAGGCAGAGAATTCCCGGCTAGCAGCTTCCCTGTGGCGGGGAAGTGCAAACGTACACGTTTTCGGCCGAAAACGCGTTTTCCGGCGAAAACGCACACCACGGCTCTTTCTGAGAAAAAGCAAGCACGGAGGACGAGAACCGCTTTTGCCCTGCGTAGCGTTCCGGGCAGCGGGTAGAACCAGGCAGAGAATTCCCGGCTAGCAGCTTCCCTGTGGCGGGGAAGTGCAAACGTACACGTTTTCGGCCGAAAACGCGTTTTCCGGCGAAAACGCACACCACGGCTCTTTCTGAGAAAAAGCAAGCACGGAGGACGAGAACCGCTTTTGTCCTGCGTAGCGTTCCGGGCAGCGGGTAGAACCAGGCAGAGAATTCCCGGCTAGCAGCTTCCCTGTGGCGGGGAAGTGCAAACGTACACGTTTTCGGCCGAAAACGCGTTTTCCGGCGAAATCGCACACCACGGCTCTTTCTGAGAAAAAGCAAGCACGGAGGACGAGAACCGCTTTTGCCCTGCGTAGCGTTCCGGGCAGCGGGTAGAACCAGGCAGAGAATCCCGGCTAGCAGCTTCCCTGTGGCGGGGAAGTGCAAACGTACACGTTTTCGGCCGAAAACGCGTTTTCCGGCGAAAACGCACACCACGGCTCTTTCTGAGAAAAAGCAAGCACGGAGGACGAGAACCGCTTTTGCCCTGCGTAGCGTTCCGGGCAGCGGGTAGAACCAGGCAGAGAATTCCCGGCTAGCAGCTTCCCTGTGGCGGGGAAGTGCAAACGTACACGTTTTCGGCCGAAAACGCGTTTTCCGGCGAAATCGCACACCACGTCTCTTTCTGATAAAAAGCAAGCACGGAGGACGAGAACCGCTTTTGCCCTGCGTAGCGTTCCGGGCAGCGGGTAGAACCAGGCAGAGAATTCCCGGCTAGCAGCTTCCCTGTGGCGGGCAAGTGCAAACGTACACGTTTTCGGCCGAAAACGCGTTTTCCGGCGAAAACGCACACCACGGCTCTTTCTGAGAAAAAGCAAGCACGGAGGACGAGAACCGCTTTTGCCCTGCGTAGCGTTCCGGGCAGCGGGTAGAACCAGGCAGAGAATTCCCGGCTAGCAGCTTCCCTGTGGCGGGCAAGTGCAAACGTACACGTTTTCGGCCGAAAACGCGTTTTCCGGCGAAATCGCACACCACGGCTCTTTCTGAGAAAAAGCAAGCACGGAGGACGAGAACCGCTTTTGCCCTGCGTAGCGTTCCGGGCAGCGGGTAGAACCAGGCAGAGAATTCCCGGCTAGCAGCTTCCCTGTGGCGGGGAAGTGCAAACGTACACGTTTTCGGCCGAAAACGCGTTTTCCGGCGAAATCGCACACCACGGCTCTTTCTGAGAAAAAGCAAGCACGGAGGACGAGAACCGCTTTTGCCCTGCGTAGCGTTCCGGGCAGCGGGTAGAACCAGGCAGAGAATTCCCGGCTAGCAGCTTCCCTGTGGCGGGGAAGTGCAAACGTACACGTTTTCGGCCGAAAACGCGTTTTCCGGCGAAAACGCACACCACGGCTCTTTCTGAGAAAAAGCAAGCACGGAGGACGAGAACCGCTTTTGCCCTGCGTAGCGTTCCGGGCAGCGGGTAGAACCAGGCAGAGAATTCCCGGCTAGCAGCTTCCCTGTGGCGGGGAAGTGCAAACGTACACGTTTTCGGCCGAAAACGCGTTTTCCGGCGAAATCGCACACCACGGCTCTTTCTGAGAAAAAGCAAGCATGGAGGACGAGAACCGCTTTTGCCCTGCGTAGCGTTCCGGGCAGCGGGTAGAACCAGGCAGAGAATTCCCGGCTAGCAGCTTCCCTGTGGCGGGGAAGTGCAAACGTACACGTTTTCGGCCGAAAACGCGTTTTCCGGCGAAAACGCACACCACGGCTCTTTCTGAGAAAAAGCAAGCACGGAGGACGAGAACCGCTTTTGCCCTGCGTAGCGTTCCGGGCAGCGGGTAGAACCAGGCAGAGAATTCCCGGCTAGCAGCTTCCCTGTGGCGGGGAAGTGCAAACGTACACGTTTTCGGCCGAAAACGCGTTTTCCGGCGAAAACGCACACCACGGCTCTTTCTGAGAAAAAGCAAGCACGGAGGACGAGAACCGCTTTTGCCCTGCGTAGCGTTCCGGGCAGCGGGTAGAACCAGGCAGAGAATTCCCGGCTAGCAGCTTCCCTGTGGCGGGGAAGTGCAAACGTACACGTTTTCGGCCGAAAACGCGTTTTCCGGCGAAAACGCACACCACGGCTCTTTCTGAGAAAAAGCAAGCACGGAGGACGAGAACCGCTTTTGCCCTGCGTAGCGTTCCGGGCAGCGGGTAGAACCAGGCAGAGAATTCCCGGCTAGCAGCTTCCCTGTGGCGGGGAAGTGCAAACGTACACGTTTTCGGCCGAAAACGCGTTTTCCGGCGAAAACGCACACCACGGCTCTTTCTGAGAAAAAGCAAGCACGGAGGACGAGAACCGCTTTTGCCCTGCGTAGCGTTCCGGGCAGCGGGTAGAACCAGGCAGAGAATTCCCGGCTAGCAGCTTCCCTGTGGCGGGGAAGTGCAAACGTACACGTTTTCGGCCGAAAACGCGTTTTCCGGCGAAATCGCACACCACGGCTCTTTCTGAGAAAAAGCAAGCACGGAGGACGAGAACCGCTTTTGCCCTGCGTAGCGTTCCGGGCAGCGGGTAGAACCAGGCAGAGAATTCCCGGCTAGCAGCTTCCCTGTGGCGGGGAAGTGCAAACGTACACGTTTTCGGCCGAAAACGCGTTTTCCGGCGAAAACGCACACCACGGCTCTTTCTGAGAAAAAGCAAGCACGGAGGACGAGAACCGCTTTTGCCCTGCGTAGCGTTCCGGGCAGCGGGTAGAACCAGGCAGAGAATTCCCGGCTAGCAGCTTCCCTGTGGCGGGGAAGTGCAAACGTACACGTTTTCGGCCGAAAACGCGTTTTCCGGCGAAAACGCACACCACGGCTCTTTCTGAGAAAAAGCAAGCACGGAGGACGAGAACCGCTTTTGCCCTGCGTAGCGTTCCGGGCAGCGGGTAGAACCAGGCAGAGAATTCCCGGCTAGCAGCTTCCCTGTGGCGGGGAAGTGCAAACGTACACGTTTTCGGCCGAAAACGCGTTTTCCGGCGAAAACGCACACCACGGCTCTTTCTGAGAAAAAGCAAGCACGGAGGACGAGAACCGCTTTTGCCCTGCGTAGCGTTCCGGGCAGCGGGTAGAACCAGGCAGAGAATTCCCGGCTAGCAGCTTCCCTGTGGCGGGGAAGTGCAAACGTACACGTTTTCGGCCGAAAACGCGTTTTCCGGCGAAAACGCACACCACGGCTCTTTCTGAGAAAAAGCAAGCACGGAGGACGAGAACCGCTTTTGCCCTGCGTAGCGTTCCGGGCAGCGGGTAGAACCAGGCAGAGAATTCCCGGCTAGCAGCTTCCCTGTGGCGGGGAAGTGCAAACGTACACGTTTTCGGCCGAAAACGCGTTTTCCGGCGAAAACGCACACCACGGCTCTTTCTGAGAAAAAGCAAGCACGGAGGACGAGAACCGCTTTTGCCCTGCGTAGCGTTCCGGGCAGCGGGTAGAACCAGGCAGAGAATTCCCGGCTAGCAGCTTCCCTGTGGCGGGGAAGTGCAAACGTACACGTTTTCGGCCGAAAACGCGTTTTCCGGCGAAAACGCACACCACGGCTCTTTCTGAGAAAAAGCAAGCACGGAGGACGAGAACCGCTTTTGCCCTGCGTAGCGTTCCGGGCAGCGGGTAGAACCAGGCAGAGAATTCCCGGCTAGCAGCTTCCCTGTGGCGGGGAAGTGCAAACGTACACGTTTTCGGCCGAAAACGCGTTTTCCGGCGAAATCGCACACCACGGCTCTTTCTGAGAAAAAGCAAGCAGGGAGGACGAGAACCGCTTTTGCCCTGCGTAGCGTTCCGGGCAGCGGGTAGAACCAGGCAGAGAATTCCCGGCTAGCAGCTTCCCTGTGGCGGGGAAGTGCAAACGTACACGTTTTCGGCCGAAAACGCGTTTTCCGGCGAAAACGCACACCACGGCTCTTTCTGAGAAAAAGCAAGCACGGAGGACGAGAACCGCTTTTGCCCTGCGTAGCGTTCCGGGCAGCGGGTAGAACCAGGCAGAGAATTCCCGGCTAGCAGCTTCCCTGTGGCGGGGAAGTGCAAACGTACACGTTTTCGGCCGAAAACGCGTTTTCCGGCGAAAACGCACACCACGGCTCTTTCTGAGAAAAAGCAAGCACGGAGGACGAGAACCGCTTTTGCCCTGCGTAGCGTTCCGGGCAGCGGGTAGAACCAGGCAGAGAATTCCCGGCTAGCAGCTTCCCTGTGGCGGGGAAGTGCAAACGTACACGTTTTCGGCCGAAAACGCGTTTTCCGGCGAAAACGCACACCACGGCTCTTTCTGAGAAAAAGCAAGCACGGAGGACGAGAACCGCTTTTGCCCTGCGTAGCGTTCCGGGCAGCGGGTAGAACCAGGCAGAGAATTCCCGGCTAGCAGCTTCCCTGTGGCGGGGAAGTGCAAACGTACACGTTTTCGGCCGAAAACGCGTTTTCCGGCGAAAACGCACACCACGGCTCTTTCTGAGAAAAAGCAAGCACGGAGGACGAGAACCGCTTTTGCCCTGCGTAGCGTTCCGGGCAGCGGGTAGAACCAGGCAGAGAATTCCCGGCTAGCAGCTTCCCTGTGGCGGGGAAGTGCAAACGTACACGTTTTCGGCCGAAAACGCGTTTTCCGGCGAAAACGCACACCACGGCTCTTTCTGAGAAAAAGCAAGCACGGAGGACGAGAACCGCTTTTGCCCTGCGTAGCGTTCCGGGCAGCGGGTAGAACCAGGCAGAGAATTCCCGGCTAGCAGCTTCCCTGTGGCGGGGAAGTGCAAACGTACACGTTTTCGGCCGAAAACGCGTTTTCCGGCGAAAACGCACACCACGGCTCTTTCTGAGAAAAAGCAAGCACGGAGGACGAGAACCGCTTTTGCCCTGCGTAGCGTTCCGGGCAGCGGGTAGAACCAGGCAGAGAATTCCCGGCTAGCAGCTTCCCTGTGGCGGGGAAGTGCAAACGTACACGTTTTCGGCCGAAAACGCGTTTTCCGGCGAAAACGCACACCACGGCTCTTTCTGAGAAAAAGCAAGCACGGAGGACGAGAACCGCTTTTGCCCTGCGTAGCGTTCCGGGCAGCGGGTAGAACCAGGCAGAGAATTCCCGGCTAGCAGCTTCCCTGTGGCGGGGAAGTGCAAACGTACACGTTTTCGGCCGAAAACGCGTTTTCTGGCGAAATCGCACACCACGGCTCTTTCTGAGAAAAAGCAAGCAGGGAGGACGAGAACCGCTTTTGCCCTGCGTAGCGTTCCGGGCAGCGGGTAGAACCAGGCAGAGAATTCCCGGCTAGCAGCTTCCCTGTGGCGGGGAAGTGCAAACGTACACGTTTTCGGCCGAAAACGCGTTTTCCGGCGAAAACGCACACCACGGCTCTTTCTGAGAAAAAGCAAGCACGGAGGACGAGAACCGCTTTTGCCCTGCGTAGCGCTCCGGGCAGCGGGTAGAACCAGGCAGAGAATTCCCGGCTAGCAGCTTCCCTGTGGCGGGGAAGTGCAAACGTACACGTTTTCGGCCGAAAACGCGTTTTCCGGCGAATACGCACACCACGGCTCTTTCTGAGAAAAAGCAAGCACGGAGGACGAGAACCGCTTTTGCCCTGCGTAGCGCTCCGGGCAGCGGGTAGAACCAGGCAGAGAATTCCCGGCTAGCAGCTTCCCTGTGGCGGGGAAGTGCAAACGTACACGTTTTCGGCCGAAAACGCGTTTTCCGGCGAAAACGCACACCACGGCTCTTTCTGAGAAAAAGCAAGCACGGAGGACGAGAACCGCTTTTGCCCTGCGTAGCGTTCCGGGCAGCGGGTAGAACCAGGCAGAGAATTCCCGGCTAGCAGCTTCCCTGTGGCGGGGAAGTGCAAACGTCCACGTTTTCGGCCGAAAACGCGTTTTCCGGCGAAAACGCACACCACGGCTCTTTCTGAGAAAAAGCAAGCACGGAGGACGAGAACCGCTTTTGCCCTGCGTAGCGTTCCGGGCAGCGGGTAGAACCAGGCAGAGAATTCCCGGCTAGCAGCTTCCCTGTGGCGGGGAAGTGCAAACGTCCACGTTTTCGGCCGAAAACGCGTTTTCCGGCGAAAACGCACACCACGGCTCTTTCTGAGAAAAAGCAAGCACGGAGGACGAGAACCGCTTTTGCCCTGCGTAGCGTTCCGGGCAGCGGGTAGAACCAGGCAGAGAATTCCCGGCTAGCAGCTTCCCTGTGGCGGGGAAGTGCAAACGTACACGTTTTCGGCCGAAAACGCGTTTTCCGGCGAAAACGCACACCACGGCTCTTTCTGAGAAAAAGCAAGCACGGAGGACGAGAACCGCTTTTGCCCTGCGTAGCGCTCCGGGCAGCGGGTAGAACCAGGCAGAGAATTCCCGGCTAGCAGCTTCCCTGTGGCGGGGAAGTGCAAACGTACACGTTTTCGGCCGAAAACGCGTTTTCCGGCGAATACGCACACCACGGCTCTTTCTGAGAAAAAGCAAGCACGGAGGACGAGAACCGCTTTTGCCCTGCGTAGCGTTCCGGGCAGCGGGTAGAACCAGGCAGAGAATTCCCGGCTAGCAGCTTCCCTGTGGCGGGGAAGTGCAAACGTACACGTTTTCGGCCGAAAACGCGCTTTCCGGCGAATACGCACACCACGGCTCTTTCTGAGAAAAAGCAAGCACGGAGGACGAGAACCGCTTTTGCCCTGCGTAGCGTTCCGGGCAGCGGGTAGAACCAGGCAGAGAATTCCCGGCTAGCAGCTTCCCTGTGGCGGGGAAGTGCAAACGTACACGTTTTCGGCCGAAAACGCGCTTTCCGGCGAAAACGCACACCACGGCTCTTTCTGAGAAAAAGCAAGCACGGAGGACGAGAACCGCTTTTGCCCTGCGTAGCGCTCCGGGCAGCGGGTAGAACCAGGCAGAGAATTCCCGGCTAGCAGCTTCCCTGTGGCGGGGAAGTGCAAACGTACACGTTTTCGGCCGAAAACGCGTTTTCCGGCGAATACGCACACCACGGCTCTTTCTGAGAAAAAGCAAGCACGGAGGACGAGAACCGCTTTTGCCCTGCGTAGCGCTCCGGGCAGCGGGTAGAACCAGGCAGAGAATTCCCGGCTAGCAGCTTCCCTGTGGCGGGGAAGTGCAAACGTACACGTTTTCGGCCGAAAACGCGTTTTCCGGCGAAATCGCACACCACGGCTCTTTCTGAGAAAAAGCAAGCAGGGAGGACGAGAACCGCTTTTGCCCTGCGTAGCGTTCCGGGCAGCGGGTAGAACCAGGCAGAGAATTGCCGGCTAGCAGCTTCCCTGTGGCGGGGAAGTGCAAACGTACACGTTTTCGGCCGAAAACGCGTTTTCCGGCGAAAACGCACACCACGGCTCTTTCTGAGAAAAAGCAAGCACGGAGGACGAGAACCGCTTTTGCCCTGCGTAGCGCTCCGGGCAGCGGGTAGAACCAGGCAGAGAATTCCCGGCTAGCAGCTTCCCTGTGGCGGGGAAGTGCAAACGTACACGTTTTCGGCCGAAAACGCGTTTTCCGGCGAATACGCACACCACGGCTCTTTCTGAGAAAAAGCAAGCACGGAGGACGAGAACCGCTTTTGCCCTGCGTAGCGCTCCGGGCAGCGGGTAGAACCAGGCAGAGAATTCCCGGCTAGCAGCTTCCCTGTGGCGGGGAAGTGCAAACGTCCACGTTTTCGGCCGAAAACGCGTTTTCCGGCAAAAACGCACACCACGGCTCTTTCTGAGAAAAAGCAAGCACGGAGGACGAGAACCGCTTTTGCCCTGCGTAGCGTTCCGGGCAGCGGGTAGAACCAGGCAGAGAATTCCCGGCTAGCAGCTTCCCTGTGGCGGGGAAGTGCAAACGTACACGTTTTCGGCCGAAAACGCGTTTTCCGGCGAAAACGCACACCACGGCTCTTTCTGAGAAAAAGCAAGCACGGAGGACGAGAACCGCTTTTGCCCTGCGTAGCGTTCCGGGCAGCGGGTAGAACCAGGCAGAGAATTCCCGGCTAGCAGCTTCCCTGTGGCGGGGAAGTGCAAACGTCCACGTTTTCGGCCGAAAACGCGTTTTCCGGCGAAAACGCACACCACGGCTCTTTCTGAGAAAAAGCAAGCACGGAGGACGAGAACCGCTTTTGCCCTGCGTAGCGTTCCGGGCAGCGGGTAGAACCAGGCAGAGAATTCCCGGCTAGCAGCTTCCCTGTGGCGGGGAAGTGCAAACGTACACGTTTTCGGCCGAAAACGCGTTTTCCGGCGAAAACGCACACCACGGCTCTTTCTGAGAAAAAGCAAGCACGGAGGACGAGAACCGCTTTTGCCCTGCGTAGCGTTCCGGGCAGCGGGTAGAACCAGGCAGAGAATTCCCGGCTAGCAGCTTCCCTGTGGCGGGGAAGTGCAAACGTACACGTTTTCGGCCGAAAACGCGTTTTCCGGCGAAAACGCACACCACGGCTCTTTCTGAGAAAAAGCAAGCACGGAGGACGAGAACCGCTTTTGCCCTGCGTAGCGTTCCGGGCAGCGGGTAGAACCAGGCAGAGAATTCCCGGCTAGCAGCTTCCCTGTGGCGGGGAAGTGCAAACGTACACGTTTTCGGCCGAAAACGCGTTTTCCGGCGAAAACGCACACCACGGCTCTTTCTGAGAAAAAGCAAGCAGGGAGGACGAGAACCGCTTTTGCCCTGCGTAGCGTTCCGGGCAGCGGGTAGAACCAGGCAGAGAATTCCCGGCTAGCAGCTTCCCTGTGGCGGGGAAGTGCAAACGTACACGTTTTCGGCCGAAAACGCGTTTTCCGGCGAAAACGCACACCACGGCTCTTTCTGAGAAAAAGCAAGCACGGAGGACGAGAACCGCTTTTGCCCTGCGTAGCGTTCCGGGCAGCGGGTAGAACCAGGCAGAGAATTCCCGGCTAGCAGCTTCCCTGTGGCGGGGAAGTGCAAACGTACACGTTTTCGGCCGAAAACGCGTTTTCCGGCGAAAACGCACACCACGGCTCTTTCTGAGAAAAAGCAAGCACGGAGGACGAGAACCGCTTTTGCCCTGCGTAGCGTTCCGGGCAGCGGGTAGAACCAGGCAGAGAATTCCCGGCTAGCAGCTTCCCTGTGGCGGGGAAGTGCAAACGTACACGTTTTTGGCCGAAAACGCGTTTTCCGGCGAAAACGCACACCACGGCTCTTTCTGAGAAAAAGCAAGCACGGAGGACGAGAACCGCTTTTGCCCTGCGTAGCGTTCCGGGCAGCGGGTAGAACCAGGCAGAGAATTCCCGGCTAGCAGCTTCCCTGTGGCGGGGAAGTGCAAACGTACACGTTTTCGGCCGAAAACGCGTTTTCCGGCGAAAACGCACACCACGGCTCTTTCTGAGAAAAAGCAAGCACGGAGGACGAGAACCGCTTTTGCCCTGCGTAGCGTTCCGGGCAGCGGGTAGAACCAGGCAGAGAATTCCCGGCTAGCATCTTCCCTGTGGCGGGGAAGTGCAAACGTACACGTTTTCGGCCGAAAACGCGTTTTCCGGCGAAAACGCACACCACGGCTCTTTCTGAGAAAAAGCAAGCACGGAGGACGAGAACCGCTTTTGCCCTGCGTAGCGTTCCGGGCAGCGGGTAGAACCAGGCAGAGAATTCCCGGCTAGCAGCTTCCCTGTGGCGGGGAAGTGCAAACGTACACGTTTTCGGCCGAAAACGCGTTTTCCGGCGAAAACGCACACCACGGCTCTTTCTGAGAAAAAGCAAGCACGGAGGACGAGAACCGCTTTTGCCCTGCGTAGCGTTCCGGGCAGCGGGTAGAACCAGGCAGAGAATTCCCGGCTAGCAGCTTCCCTGTGGCGGGGAAGTGCAAACGTACACGTTTTCGG
Source organism: Athene noctua (assembly GCF_965140245.1). Lineage (NCBI taxonomy): Eukaryota > Metazoa > Chordata > Aves > Strigiformes > Strigidae > Athene > Athene noctua. Next base: position 13,399 of record NW_027437668.1, read on the forward strand.
CCGAAAACGCGTTTTCCGGCGAAAACGCACACCACGGCTCTTTCTGAGAAAAAGCAAGCACGGAGGACGAGAACCGCTTTTGCCCTGCGTAGCGTTCCGGGCAGCGGGTAGAACCAGGCAGAGAGTTCCCGGCTAGCAGCTTCCCTGTGGCGGGGAAGTGCAAACGTACACGTTTTCGGCCGAAAACGCGTTTTCCGGCGAAAACGCACACCACGGCTCTTTCTGAGAAAAAGCAAGCACGGAGGACGAGAACCGCTTTTGCCCTGCGTAGCGTTCCGGGCAGCGGGTAGAACCAGGCAGAGAATTCCCGGCTAGCAGCTTCCCTGTGGCGGGGAAGTGCAAACGTACACGTTTTCGGCCGAAAACGCGTTTTCCGGCGAAAACGCACACCACGGCTCTTTCTGAGAAAAAGCAAGCACGGAGGACGAGAACCGCTTTTGCCCTGCGTAGCGTTCCGGGCAGCGGGTAGAACCAGGCAGAGAATTCCCGGCTAGCAGCTTCCCTGTGGCGGGGAAGTGCAAACGTACACGTTTTCGGCCGAAAACGCGTTTTCCGGCGAAAACGCACACCACGGCTCTTTCTGAGAAAAAGCAAGCACGGAGGACGAGAACCGCTTTTGCCCTGCGTAGCGTTCCGGGCAGCGGGTAGAACCAGGCAGAGAATTCCCGGCTAGCAGCTTCCCTGTGGCGGGGAAGTGCAAACGTACACGTTTTCGGCCGAAAACGCGTTTTCCGGCGAAAACGCACACCACGGCTCTTTCTGAGAAAAAGCAAGCACGGAGGACGAGAACCGCTTTTGCCCTGCGTAGCGTTCCGGGCAGCGGGTAGAACCAGGCAGAGAATTCCCGGCTAGCAGCTTCCCTGTGGCGGGGAAGTGCAAACGTACACGTTTTCGGCCGAAAACGCGTTTTCCGGCGAAAACGCACACCACGGCTCTTTCTGAGAAAAAGCAAGCACGGAGGACGAGAACCGCTTTTGCCCTGCGTAGCGTTCCGGGCAGCGGGTAGAACCAGGCAGAGAATTCCCGGCTAGCAGCTTCCCTGTGGCGGGGAAGTGCAAACGTACACGTTTTCGGCCGAAAACGCGTTTTCCGGCGAAAACGCACACCACGGCTATTTCTGAGAAAAAGCAAGCACGGAGGACGAGAACCGCTTTTGCCCTGCGTAGCGTTCCGGGCAGCGGGTAGAACCAGGCAGAGAATTCCCGGCTAGCAGCTTCCCTGTGGCGGGGAAGTGCAAACGTACACGTTTTCGGCCGAAAACGCGTTTTCCGGCGAAAACGCACACCACGGCTCTTTCTGAGAAAAAGCAAGCACGGAGGACGAGAACCGCTTTTGCCCTGCGTAGCGTTCCGGGCAGCGGGTAGAACCAGGCAGAGAATTCCCGGCTAGCAGCTTCCCTGTGGCGGGGAAGTGCAAACGTACACGTTTTCGGCCGAAAACGCGTTTTCCGGCGAAAACGCACACCACGGCTCTTTCTGAGAAAAAGCAAGCACGGAGGACGAGAACCGCTTTTGCCCTGCGTAGCGTTCCGGGCAGCGGGTAGAACCAGGCAGAGAATTCCCGGCTAGCAGCTTCCCTGTGGCGGGGAAGTGCAAACGTACACGTTTTCGGCCGAAAACGCGTTTTCCGGCGAAAACGCACACCACGGCTCTTTCTGAGAAAAAGCAAGCACGGAGGACGAGAACCGCTTTTGCCCTGCGTAGCGTTCCGGGCAGCGGGTAGAACCAGGCAGAGAATTCCCGGCTAGCAGCTTCCCTGTGGCGGGGAAGTGCAAACGTACACGTTTTCGGCCGAAAACGCGTTTTCCGGCGAAAACGCACACCACGGCTCTTTCTGAGAAAAAGCAAGCACGGAGGACGAGAACCGCTTTTGCCCTGCGTAGCGTTCCGGGCAGCGGGTAGAACCAGGCAGAGAATTCCCGGCTAGCAGCTTCCCTGTGGCGGGGAAGTGCAAACGTACACGTTTTCGGCCGAAAACGCGTTTTCCGGCGAAAACGCACACCACGGCTCTTTCTGAGAAAAAGCAAGCACGGAGGACGAGAACCGCTTTTGCCCTGCGTAGCGTTCCGGGCAGCGGGTAGAACCAGGCAGAGAATTCCCGGCTAGCAGCTTCCCTGTGGCGGGGAAGTGCAAACGTACACGTTTTCGGCCGAAAACGCGTTTTCCGGCGAAAACGCACACCACGGCTCTTTCTGAGAAAAAGCAAGCACGGAGGACGAGAACCGCTTTTGCCCTGCGTAGCGTTCCGGGCAGCGGGTAGAACCAGGCAGAGAATTCCCGGCTAGCAGCTTCCCTGTGGCGGGGAAGTGCAAACGTACACGTTTTCGGCCGAAAACGCGTTTTCCGGCGAAAACGCACACCACGGCTCTTTCTGAGAAAAAGCAAGCACGGAGGACGAGAACCGCTTTTGCCCTGCGTAGCGTTCCGGGCAGCGGGTAGAACCAGGCAGAGAATTCCCGGCTAGCAGCTTCCCTGTGGCGGGGAAGTGCAAACGTACACGTTTTCGGCCGAAAACGCGTTTTCCGGCGAAAACGCACACCACGGCTCTTTCTGAGAAAAAGCAAGCACGGAGGACGAGAACCGCTTTTGCCCTGCGTAGCGTTCCGGGCAGCGGGTAGAACCAGGCAGAGAATTCCCGGCTAGCAGCTTCCCTGTGGCGGGGAAGTGCAAACGTACACGTTTTCGGCCGAAAACGCGTTTTCCGGCGAAAACGCACACCACGGCTCTTTCTGAGAAAAAGCAAGCACGGAGGACGAGAACCGCTTTTGCCCTGCGTAGCGTTCCGGGCAGCGGGTAGAACCAGGCAGAGAATTCCCGGCTAGCAGCTTCCCTGTGGCGGGGAAGTGCAAACGTACACGTTTTCGGCCGAAAACGCGTTTTCCGGCGAAAACGCACACCACGGCTCTTTCTGAGAAAAAGCAAGCACGGAGGACGAGAACCGCTTTTGCCCTGCGTAGCGTTCCGGGCAGCGGGTAGAACCAGGCAGAGAATTCCCGGCTAGCAGCTTCCCTGTGGCGGGGAAGTGCAAACGTACACGTTTTCGGCCGAAAACGCGTTTTCCGGCGAAAACGCACACCACGGCTCTTTCTGAGAAAAAGCAAGCACGGAGGACGAGAACCGCTTTTGCCCTGCGTAGCGTTCCGGGCAGCGGGTAGAACCAGGCAGAGAATTCCCGGCTAGCAGCTTCCCTGTGGCGGGGAAGTGCAAACGTACACGTTTTCGGCCGAAAACGCGTTTTCCGGCGAATACGCACACCACGGCTCTTTCTGAGAAAAAGCAAGCACGGAGGACGAGAACCGCTTTTGCCCTGCGTAGCGTTCCGGGCAGCGGGTAGAACCAGGCAGAGAATTCCCGGCTAGCAGCTTCCCTGTGGCAGGGAAGTGCAAACGTACACGTTTTCGGCCGAAAACGCGTTTTCCGGCGAAATCGCACACCACGGCTCTTTCTGAGAAAAAGCAAGCACGGAGGACGAGAACCGCTTTTGCCCTGCATAGCGTTCCGGGCAGCGGGTAGAACCAGGCAGAGAATTCCCGGCTAGCAGCTTCCCTGTGGCGGGGAAGTGCAAACGTACACGTTTTCGGCCGAAAACGCGTTTTCCGGCGAAAACGCACACCACGGCTCTTTCTGAGAAAAAGCAAGCACGGAGGACGAGAACCGCTTTTGCCCTGCGTAGCGTTCCGGGCAGCGGGTAGAACCAGGCAGAGAATTCCCGGCTAGCAGCTTCCCTGTGGCGGGGAAGTGCAAACGTACACGTTTTCGGCCGAAAACGCGTTTTCCGGCGAAAACGCACACCACGGCTCTTTCTGAGAAAAAGCAAGCACGGAGGACGAGAACCGCTTTTGCCCTGCGTAGCGTTCCGGGCAGCGGGTAGAACCAGGCAGAGAATTCCCGGCTAGCAGCTTCCCTGTGGCGGGGAAGTGCAAACGTACACGTTTTCGGCCGAAAACGCGTTTTCCGGCGAAAACGCACACCACGGCTCTTTCTGAGAAAAAGCAAGCACGGAGGACGAGAACCGCTTTTGCCCTGCGTAGCGTTCCGGGCAGCGGGTAGAACCAGGCAGAGAGTTCCCGGCTAGCAGCTTCCCTGTGGCGGGGAAGTGCAAACGTACACGTTTTCGGCCGAAAACGCGTTTTCCGGCGAAAACGCACACCACGGCTCTTTCTGAGAAAAAGCAAGCACGGAGGACGAGAACCGCTTTTGCCCTGCGTAGCGTTCCGGGCAGCGGGTAGAACCAGGCAGAGAATTCCCGGCTAGCAGCTTCCCTGTGGCGGGGAAGTGCAAACGTACACGTTTTCGGCCGAAAACGCGTTTTCCGGCGAATACGCACACCACGGCTCTTTCTGAGAAAAAGCAAGCACGGAGGACGAGAACCGCTTTTGCCCTGCGTAGCGTTCCGGGCAGCGGGTAGAACCAGGCAGAGAATTCCCGGCTAGCAGCTTCCCTGTGGCAGGGAAGTGCAAACGTACACGTTTTCGGCCGAAAACGCGTTTTCCGGCGAAATCGCACACCACGGCTCTTTCTGAGAAAAAGCAAGCACGGAGGACGAGAACCGCTTTTGCCCTGCGTAGCGTTCCGGGCAGCGGGTAGAACCAGGCAGAGAATTCCCGGCTAGCAGCTTCCCTGTGGCGGGGAAGTGCAAACGTACACGTTTTCGGCCGAAAACGCGTTTTCCGGCGAAAACGCACACCACGGCTCTTTCTGAGAAAAAGCAAGCACGGAGGACGAGAACCGCTTTTGCCCTGCGTAGCGTTCCGGGCAGCGGGTAGAACCAGGCAGAGAATTCCCGGCTAGCAGCTTCCCTGTGGCGGGGAAGTGCAAACGTACACGTTTTCGGCCGAAAACGCGTTTTCCGGCGAAAACGCACACCACGGCTCTTTCTGAGAAAAAGCAAGCACGGAGGACGAGAACCGCTTTTGCCCTGCGTAGCGTTCCGGGCAGCGGGTAGAACCAGGCAGAGAATTCCCGGCTAGCAGCTTCCCTGTGGCGGGGAAGTGCAAACGTACACGTTTTCGGCCGAAAACGCGTTTTCCGGCGAAAACGCACACCACGGCTCTTTCTGAGAAAAAGCAAGCACGGAGGACGAGAACCGCTTTTGCCCTGCGTAGCGTTCCGGGCAGCGGGTAGAACCAGGCAGAGAATTCCCGGCTAGCAGCTTCCCTGTGGCGGGGAAGTGCAAACGTACACGTTTTCGGCCGAAAACGCGTTTTCCGGCGAAAACGCACACCACGGCTCTTTCTGAGAAAAAGCAAGCACGGAGGACGAGAACCGCTTTTGCCCTGCGTAGCGTTCCGGGCAGCGGGTAGAACCAGGCAGAGAATTCCCGGCTAGCAGCTTCCCTGTGGCGGGGAAGTGCAAACGTACACGTTTTCGGCCGAAAACGCGTTTTCCGGCGAAAACGCACACCACGGCTCTTTCTGAGAAAAAGCAAGCACGGAGGACGAGAACCGCTTTTGCCCTGCGTAGCGTTCCGGGCAGCGGGTAGAACCAGGCAGAGAATTCCCGGCTAGCAGCTTCCCTGTGGCGGGGAAGTGCAAACGTACACGTTTTCGGCCGAAAACGCGTTTTCCGGCGAAAACGCACACCACGGCTCTTTCTGAGAAAAAGCAAGCACGGAGGACGAGAACCGCTTTTGCCCTGCGTAGCGTTCCGGGCAGCGGGTAGAACCAGGCAGAGAATTCCCGGCTAGCAGCTTCCCTGTGGCGGGGAAGTGCAAACGTACACGTTTTCGGCCGAAAACGCGTTTTCCGGCGAAAACGCACACCACGGCTCTTTCTGAGAAAAAGCAAGCACGGAGGACGAGAACCGCTTTTGCCCTGCGTAGCGTTCCGGGCAGCGGGTAGAACCAGGCAGAGAATTCCCGGCTAGCAGCTTCCCTGTGGCGGGGAAGTGCAAACGTACACGTTTTCGGCCGAAAACGCGTTTTCCGGCGAAAACGCACACCACGGCTCTTTCTGAGAAAAAGCAAGCACGGAGGACGAGAACCGCTTTTGCCCTGCGTAGCGTTCCGGGCAGCGGGTAGAACCAGGCAGAGAATTCCCGGCTAGCAGCTTCCCTGTGGCGGGGAAGTGCAAACGTACACGTTTTCGGCCGAAAACGCGTTTTCCGGCGAAAACGCACACCACGGCTCTTTCTGAGAAAAAGCAAGCACGGAGGACGAGAACCGCTTTTGCCCTGCGTAGCGTTCCGGGCAGCGGGTAGAACCAGGCAGAGAATTCCCGGCTAGCAGCTTCCCTGTGGCGGGGAAGTGCAAACGTACACGTTTTCGGCCGAAAACGCGTTTTCCGGCGAAAACGCACACCACGGCTCTTTCTGAGAAAAAGCAAGCACGGAGGACGAGAACCGCTTTTGCCCTGCGTAGCGTTCCGGGCAGCGGGTAGAACCAGGCAGAGAATTCCCGGCTAGCAGCTTCCCTGTGGCGGGGAAGTGCAAACGTACACGTTTTCGGCCGAAAACGCGTTTTCCGGCGAAAACGCACACCACGGCTCTTTCTGAGAAAAAGCAAGCACGGAGGACGAGAACCGCTTTTGCCCTGCGTAGCGTTCCGGGCAGCGGGTAGAACCAGGCAGAGAATTCCCGGCTAGCAGCTTCCCTGTGGCGGGGAAGTGCAAACGTACACGTTTTCGGCCGAAAACGCGTTTTCCGGCGAAAACGCACACCACGGCTCTTTCTGAGAAAAAGCAAGCACGGAGGACGAGAACCGCTTTTGCCCTGCGTAGCGTTCCGGGCAGCGGGTAGAACCAGGCAGAGAATTCCCGGCTAGCAGCTTCCCTGTGGCGGGGAAGTGCAAGTACGTACACGTTTTCGGCCGAAAACGCGTTTTCCGGCGAAAACGCACACCACGGCTCTTTCTGAGAAAAAGCAAGCACGGAGGACGAGAACCGCTTTTGCCCTGCGTAGCGTTCCGGGCAGCGGGTAGAACCAGGCAGAGAATTCCCGGCTAGCAGCTTCCCTGTGGCGGGGGTGCAAACGTACACGTTTTCGGCCGAAAACGCGTTTTCCGGCGAAAACGCACACCACGGCTCTTTCTGAGAAAAAGCAAGCACGGAGGACGAGAACCGCTTTTGCCCTGCGTAGCGTTCCGGGCAGCGGGTAGAACCAGGCAGAGAATTCCCGGCTAGCAGCTTCCCTGTGGCGGGGAAGTGCAAACGTACACGTTTTCGGCCGAAAACGCGTTTTCCGGCGAAAACGCACACCACGGCTCTTTCTGAGAAAAAGCAAGCACGGAGGACGAGAACCGCTTTTGCCCTGCGTAGCGTTCCGGGCAGCGGGTAGAACCAGGCAGAGAATTCCCGGCTAGCAGCTTCCCTGTGGCGGGGAAGTGCAAACGTACACGTTTTCGGCCGAAAACGCGTTTTCCGGCGAAAACGCACACCACGGCTCTTTCTGAGAAAAAGCAAGCACGGAGGACGAGAACCGCTTTTGCCCTGCGTAGCGTTCCGGGCAGCGGGTAGAACCAGGCAGAGAATTCCCGGCTAGCAGCTTCCCTGTGGCGGGGAAGTGCAAACGTACACGTTTTCGGCCGAAAACGCGTTTTCCGGCGAAAACGCACACCACGGCTCTTTCTGAGAAAAAGCAAGCACGGAGGACGAGAACCGCTTTTGCCCTGCGTAGCGTTCCGGGCAGCGGGTAGAACCAGGCAGAGAATTCCCGGCTAGCAGCTTCCCTGTGGCGGGGAAGTGCAAACGTACACGTTTTCGGCCGAAAACGCGTTTTCCGGCGAAAACGCACACCACGGCTCTTTCTGAGAAAAAGCAAGCACGGAGGACGAGAACCGCTTTTGCCCTGCGTAGCGTTCCGGGCAGCGGGTAGAACCAGGCAGAGAATTCCCGGCTAGCAGCTTCCCTGTGGCGGGGAAGTGCAAACGTACACGTTTTCGGCCGAAAACGCGTTTTCCGGCGAAAACGCACACCACGGCTCTTTCTGAGAAAAAGCAAGCACGGAGGACGAGAACCGCTTTTGCCCTGCGTAGCGTTCCGGGCAGCGGGTAGAACCAGGCAGAGAATTCCCGGCTAGCAGCTTCCCTGTGGCGGGGAAGTGCAAACGTACACGTTTTCGGCCGAAAACGCGTTTTCCGGCGAAAACGCACACCACGGCTCTTTCTGAGAAAAAGCAAGCACGGAGGACGAGAACCGCTTTTGCCCTGCGTAGCGTTCCGGGCAGCGGGTAGAACCAGGCAGAGAATTCCCGGCTAGCAGCTTCCCTGTGGCGGGGAAGTGCAAACGTACACGTTTTCGGCCGAAAACGCGTTTTCCGGCGAAAACGCACACCACGGCTCTTTCTGAGAAAAAGCAAGCACGGAGGACGAGAACCGCTTTTGCCCTGCGTAGCGTTCCGGGCAGCGGGTAGAACCAGGCAGAGAATTCCCGGCTAGCAGCTTCCCTGTGGCGGGGAAGTGCAAACGTACACGTTTTCGGCCGAAAACGCGTTTTCCGGCGAAAACGCACACCACGGCTCTTTCTGAGAAAAAGCAAGCACGGAGGACGAGAACCGCTTTTGCCCTGCGTAGCGTTCCGGGCAGCGGGTAGAACCAGGCAGAGAATTCCCGGCTAGCAGCTTCCCTGTGGCGGGGAAGTGCAAACGTACACGTTTTCGGCCGAAAACGCGTTTTCCTTCGAAAACGCACACCACGGCTCTTTCTGAGAAAAAGCAAGCACGGAGGACGAGAACCGCTTTTGCCCTGCGTAGCGTTCCGGGCAGCGGGTAGAACCAGGCAGAGAATTCCCGGCTAGCAGCTTCCCTGTGGCGGGGAAGTGCAAACGTACACGTTTTCGGCCGAAAACGCGTTTTCCGGCGAAAACGCACACCACGGCTCTTTCTGAGAAAAAGCAAGCACGGAGGACGAGAACCGCTTTTGCCCTGCGTAGCGTTCCGGGCAGCGGGTAGAACCAGGCAGAGAATTCCCGGCTAGCAGCTTCCCTGTGGCGGGGAAGTGCAAACGTACACGTTTTCGGCCGAAAACGCGTTTTCCGGCGAAAACGCACACCACGGCTCTTTCTGAGAAAAAGCAAGCACGGAGGACGAGAACCGCTTGTGCCCTGCGTAGCGTTCAATGCAGCGGGTAGAACCAGGCAGAGAATTCCCGGCTAGCAGCTTCCCTGTGGCGGGGAAGTGCAAACGTACACGTTTTCGGCCGAAAACGCGTTTTCCGGCGAAAACGCACACCACGGCTCTTTCTGAGAAAAAGCAAGCACGGAGGACGAGAACCGCTTTTGCCCTGCGTAGCGTTCCGGGCAGCGGGTAGAACCAGGCAGAGAATTCCCGGCTAGCAGCTTCCCTGTGGCGGGGAAGTGCAAACGTACACGTTTTCGGCCGAAAACGCGTTTTCCGGCGAAAACGCACACCACGGCTCTTTCTGAGAAAAAGCAAGCACGGAGGACGAGAACCGCTTTTACCCTGCGTAGCGTTCCGGGCAGCGGGTAGAACCGGGCAGAGAATTCCCGGCTAGCAGCTTCCCTGTGGCGGGGAAGTGCAAACGTACACGTTTTCGGCCGAAAACGCGTTTTCCGGCGAAAACACACACCACGGCTCTTTCTGAGAAAAAGCAAGCACGGAGGACGAGAACCGCTTTTGCCCTGCGTAGCGTTCCGGGCAGCGGGTAGAACCAGGCAGAGAATTCCCGGCTAGCAGCTTCCCTGTGGCGGGGAAGTGCAAACGTACACGTTTTCGGCCGAAAACGCGTTTTCCGGCGAAAACGCACACCACGGCTCTTTCTGAGAAAAAGCAAGCACGGAGGACGAGAACCGCTTTTGCCCTGCGTAGCGTTCCGGGCAGCGGGTAGAACCAGGCAGAGAATTCCCGGCTAGCAGCTTCCCTGTGGCGGGGAAGTGCAAACGTACACGTTTTCGGCCGAAAACGCGTTTTCCGGCGAAAACGCACACCACGGCTCTTTCTGAGAAAAAGCAAGCACGGAGGACGAGAATCGCTTTTGCCCTGCGTAGCGTTCCGGGCAGCGGGTAGAACCGGGCAGAGAATTCCCGGCTAGCAGCTTCCCTGTGGCGGGGAAGTGCAAACGTACACGTTTTCGGCCGAAAACGCGTTTTCCGGCGAAAACGCACACCACGGCTCTTTCTGAGAAAAAGCAAGCACGGAGGACGAGAACCGCTTTTGCCCTGCGTAGCGTTCCGGGCAGCGGGTAGAACCAGGCAGAGAATTCCCGGCTAGCAGCTTCCCTGTGGCGGGGAAGTGCAAACGTACACGTTTTCGGCCGAAAACGCATTTTCCGGCGAAAACGCACACCACGGCTCTTTCTGAGAAAAAGCAAGCACGGAGGACGAGAACCGCTTTTGCCCTGCGTAGCGTTCCAGGCAGCGGGTAGAACCGGGCAGAGAATTCCCGGCTAGCAGCTTCCCTGTGGCGGGGAAGTGCAAACGTACACGTTTTCGGCCGAAAACGCGTTTTCCGGCGAAAACGCACACCACGGCTCTTTCTGAGAAAAAGCAAGCACGGAGGACGAGAACCGCTTTTGCCCTGCGTAGCGTTCCGGGCAGCGGGTAGAACCAGGCAGAGAATTCCCGGCTAGCAGCTTCCCTGTGGCGGGGAAGTGCAAACGTACACGTTTTCGGCCGAAAACGCCTTTTCCGGCGAAAACGCACACCACGGCTCTTTCTGAGAAAAAGCAAGCACGGAGGACGAGAACCGCTTGTGCCCTGCGTAGCGTTCCATGCAGCGGGTAGAACCAGGCAGAGAATTCCCGGCTAGCAGCTTCCCTGTGGCGGGGAAGTGCAAACGTACACGTTTTCGGCCGAAAACGCGTTTTCCGGCGAAAACGCACACCACGGCTCTTTCTGAGAAAAAGCAAGCACAGAGGACGAGAACCGCTTTTGCCCTGCGTAGCGTTCCGGGCAGCGGGTAGAACCGGGCAGAGAATTCCCGGCTAGCAGCTTCCCTGTGGCGGGGAAGTGCAAACGTACACGTTTTCGGCCGAAAACGCGTTTTCCGGCGAAAACGCACACCAGGGCTCTTTCTGAGAAAAAGCAAGCACGGAGGACGAGAACCGCTTTTGCCCTGCATAGCGTTCCGGGCAGCGGGTAGAACCAGGCAGAGAATTCCCGGCTAGCAGCTTCCCTGTGGCGGGGAAGTGCAAACGTACACGTTTTCGGCCGAAAACGCGTTTTCCGGCGAAAACGCACACCACGGCTCTTTCTGAGAAAAAGCAAGCACGGAGGACGAGAACCGCTTTTGCCCTGCGTAGCGTTCCGGGCAGCGGGTAGAACCAGGCAGAGAATTCCCGGCTAGCAGCTTCCCTGTGGCGGGGAAGTGCAAACGTACACGTTTTCGGCCGAAAACGCGTTTTCCGGCGAAAACGCACACCACGGCTCTTTCTGAGAAAAAGCAAGCACGGAGGACGAGAACCGCTTTTGCCCTGCGTAGCGTTCCGGGCAGCGGGTAGAACCGGGCAGAGAATTCCCGGCTAGCAGCTTCCCTGTGGCGGGGAAGTGCAAACGTACACGTTTTCGGCCGAAAACGCGTTTTCCGGCGAAAACGCACACCACGGCTCTTTCTGAGAAAAAGCAAGCACGGAGGACGAGAACCGCTTTTGCCCTGCGTAGCGTTCCGGGCAGCGGGTAGAACCAGGCAGAGAATTCCCGGCTAGCAGCTTCCCTGTGGCGGGGAAGTGCAAACGTACACGTTTTCGGCCGAAAACGCGTTTTCCGGCGAAAACGCACACCACGGCTCTTTCTGAGAAAAAGCAAGCACGGAGGACGAGAACCGCTTTTGCCCTGCGTAGCGTTCCGGGCAGCGGGTAGAACCAGGCAGAGAATTCCCGGCTAGCAGCTTCCCTGTGGCGGGGAAGTGCAAACGTACACGTTTTCGGCCGAAAACGCGTTTTCCGGCGAAAACGCACACCACGGCTCTTTCTGAGAAAAAGCAAGCACGGAGGACGAGAACCGCTTTTGCCCTGCGTAGCGTTCCGGGCAGCGGGTAGAACCAGGCAGAGAATTCCCGGCTAGCAGCTTCCCTGTGGCGGGGAAGTGCAAACGTACACGTTTTCGGCCGAAAACGCGTTTTCCGGCGAAAACGCACACCACGCTCTTTCTGAGAAAAAGCAAGCACGGAGGACGAGAACCGCTTTTGCCCTGCGTAGCGTTCCGGGCAGCGGGTAGAACCAGGCAGAGAATTCCCGGCTAGCAGCTTCCCTGTGGCGGGGAAGTGCAAACGTACACGTTTTCGGCCGAAAACGCGTTTTCCGGCGAAAACGCACACCACGGCTCTTTCTGAGAAAAAGCAAGCACGGAGGACGAGAAGCGCTTTTGCCCTGCGTAGCGTTCCGGGCAGCGGGTAGAACCAGGCAGAGAATTCCCGGCTAGCAGCTTCCCTGTGGCGGGGAAGTGCAAACGTACACGTTTTCGGCCGAAAACGCCTTTTCCGGCGAAAACGCACACCACGGCTCTTTCTGAGAAAAAGCAAGCACGGAGGACGAGAACCGCTTTTGCCCTGCGTAGCGTTCCGGGCAGCGGGTAGAACCGGGCAGAGAATTCCCGGCTAGCAGCTTCCCTGTGGCGGGGAAGTGCAAACGTACACGTTTTCGGCCGAAAACGCGTTTTCCGGCGAAAACGCACACCACGGCTCTTTCTGAGAAAAAGCAAGCACGGAGGACGAGAACCGCTTTTGCCCTGCGTAGCGTTCCGGGCAGCGGGTAGAACCGGGCAGAGAATTCCCGGCTAGCAGCTTCCCTGTGGCGGGGAAGTGCAAACGTACACGTTTTCGGCCGAAAACGCGTTTTCCGGCGAAAACGCACACCACGGCTCTTTCTGAGAAAAAGCAAGCACGGAGGACGAGAACCGCTTTTGCCCTGCGTAGCGTTCCGGGCAGCGGGTAGAACCAGGCAGAGAATTCCCGGCTAGCAGCTTCCCTGTGGCGGGGAAGTGCAAACGTACACGTTTTCGGCCGAAAACGCCTTTTCCGGCGAAAACGCACACCACGGCTCTTTCTGAGAAAAAGCAAGCACGGAGGACGAGAACCGCTTTTGCCCTGCGTAGCGTTCCGGGCAGCGGGTAGAACCAGGCAGAGAATTCCCGGCTAGCAGCTTCCCTGTGGCGGGGAAGTGCAAACGTACACGTTTTCGGCCGAAAACGCGTTTTCCGGCGAAAACGCACACCACGGCTCTTTCTGAGAAAAAGCAAGCACGGAGGACGAGAAGCGCTTTTGCCCTGCGTAGCGTTCCGGGCAGCGGGTAGAACCAGGCAGAGAATTCCCGGCTAGCAGCTTCCCTGTGGCGGGGAAGTGCAAACGTACACGTTTTTGGCCGAAAACGCGTTTTCCGGCGAAAACGCACACCACGGCTCTTTCTGAGAAAAAGCAAGCACGGAGGACGAGAACCGCTTTTGCCCTGCGTAGCATTCCGGGCAGCGGGTAGAACCAGGCAGAGAATTCCAGGCTAGCAGCTTCCCTGTGGCGGGGAAGTGCAAACGTACACGTTTTCGGCCGAAAACGCCTTTTCCGGCGAAAACGCACACCACGGCTCTTTCTGAGAAAAAGCAAGCACGGAGGACGAGAAGCGCTTTTGCCCTGCGTAGCGTTCCGGGCAGCGGGTAGAACCAGGCAGAGAATTCCCGGCTAGCAGCTTCCCTGTGGCGGGGAAGTGCAAACGTACACGTTTTCGGCCGAAAACGCGTTTTCCGGCGAAAACGCACACCACGGCTCTTTCTGAGAAAAAGCAAGCACGGAGGACGAGAACCGCTTTTGCCCTGCGTAGCGTTCCGGGCAGCGGGTAGAACCAGGCAGAGAATTCCCGGCTAGCAGCTTCCCTGTGGCGGGGAAGTGCAAACGTACACGTTTTCGGCCGAAAACGCGTTTTCCGGCGAAAACGCACACCACGGCTCTTTCTGAGAAAAAGCAAGCACGGAGGACGAGAACCGCTTTTGCCCTGCGTAGCGTTCCGGGCAGCGGGTAGAACCAGGCAGAGAATTCCCGGCTAGCAGCTTCCCTGTGGCCGGGAAGTGCAAACGTACACGTTTTCGGCCGAAAACGCGTTTTCCGGCGAAAACGCACACCACGGCTATTTCTGAGAAAAAGCAAGCACGGAGGCGAGAACCGCTTTTGCCCTGCGTAGCGTTCCGGGCAGCGGGTAGAACCGGGCAGAGAATTCCCGGCTAGCAGCTTCCCTGTGGCGGGGAAGTGCAAACGTACACGTTTTCGGCCGAAAACGCGTTTTCCGGCGAAAACGCACACCACGGCTCTTTCTGAGAAAAAGCAAGCACGGAGGACGAGAACCGCTTTTGCCCTGCGTAGCGTTCCGGGCAGCGGGTAGAACCAGGCAGAGAATTCCCGGCTAGCAGCTTCCCTGTGGCGGGGAAGTGCAAACGTACACGTTTTCGGCCGAAAACGCATTTTCCGGCGAAAACGCACACCACGGCTCTTTCTGAGAAAAAGCAAGCACGGAGGACGAGAACCGCTTTTGCCCTGCGTAGCGTTCCAGGCAGCGGGTAGAACCGGGCAGAGAATTCCCGGCTAGCAGCTTCCCTGTGGCGGGGAAGTGCAAACGTACACGTTTTCGGCCGAAAACGCGTTTTCCGGCGAAAACGCACACCACGGCTCTTTCTGAGAAAAAGCAAGCACGGAGGACGAGAACCGCTTTTGCCCTGCGTAGCGTTCCGGGCAGCGGGTAGAACCAGGCAGAGAATTCCCGGCTAGCAGCTTCCCTGTGGCGGGGAAGTGCAAACGTACACGTTTTCGGCCGAAAACGCGTTTTCCGGCGAAAACGCACACCACGGCTCTTTCTGAGAAAAAGCAAGCACGGAGGACGAGAACCGCTTTTGCCCTGCGTAGCGTTCCGGGCAGCGGGTAGAACCGGGCAGAGAATTCCCGGCTAGCAGCTTCCCTGTGGCGGGGAAGTGCAAACGTACACGTTTTCGGCCGAAAACGCGTTTTCCGGCGAAAACGCACACCACGGCTCTTTCTGAGAAAAAGCAAGCACGGAGGACGAGAACCGCTTTTGCCCTGCGTAGCGTTCCGGGCAGCGGGTAGAACCAGGCAGAGAATTCCCGGCTAGCAGCTTCCCTGTGGCGGGGAAGTGCAAACGTACACGTTTTCGGCCGAAAACGCGTTTTCCGGCGAAAACGCACACCACGGCTCTTTCTGAGAAAAAGCAAGCACGGAGGACGAGAACCGCTTTTGCCCTGCGTAGCGTTCCGGGCAGCGGGTAGAACCAGGCAGAGAATTCCCGGCTAGCAGCTTCCCTGTGGCGGGGAAGTGCAAACGTACACGTTTTCGGCCGAAAACGCGTTTTCCGGCGAAAACGCACACCACGGCTCTTTCTGAGAAAAAGCAAGCACGGAGGACGAGAACCGCTTTTGCCCTGCGTAGCGTTCCGGGCAGCGCGTAGAACCAGGCAGAGAATTCCCGGCTAGCAGCTTCCCTGTGGCGGGGAAGTGCAAACGTACACGTTTTCGGCCGAAAACGCGTTTTCCGGCGAAAACGCACACCACGGCTCTTTCTGAGAAAAAGCAAGCACGGAGGACGAGAATCGCTTTTGCCCTGCGTAGCGTTCCGGGCAGCGGGTAGAACCGGGCAGAGAATTCCCGGCTAGCAGCTTCCCTGTGGCGGGGAAGTGCAAACGTACACGTTTTCGGCCGAAAACGCGTTTTCCGGCGAAAACGCACACCACGGCTCTTTCTGAGAAAAAGCAAGCACGGAGGACGAGAAGCGCTTTTGCCCTGCGTAGCGTTCCGGGCAGCGGGTAGAACCAGGCAGAGAATTCCCGGCTAGCAGCTTCCCTGTGGCGGGGAAGTGCAAACGTACACGTTTTCGGCCGAAAACGCATTTTCCGGCGAAAACGCACACCACGGCTCTTTCTGAGAAAAAGCAAGCACGGAGGACGAGAACCGCTTTTGCCCTGCGTAGCATTCCGGGCAGCGGGTAGAACCAGGCAGAGAATTCCCGGCTAGCAGCTTCCCTGTGGCGGGGAAGTGCAAACATACACGTTTTCGGCCGAAAACGCCTTTTCCGGCGAAAACGCACACCACGGCTCTTTCTGAGAAAAAGCAAGCACGGAGGACGAGAACCGCTTTTGCCCTGCGTAGCGTTCCGGGCAGCGGGTAGAACCGGGCAGAGAATTCCCGGCTAGCAGCTTCCCTGTGGCGGGGAAGTGCAAACGTACACGTTTTCGGCCGAAAACGCGTTTTCCGGCGAAAACGCACACCACGGCTCTTTCTGAGAAAAAGCAAGCACGGAGGACGAGAACCGCTTTTGCCCTGCGTAGCGTTCCGGGCAGCGGGTAGAACCAGGCAGAGAATTCCCGGCTAGCAGCTTCCCTGTGGCGGGGAAGTGCAAACGTACACGTTTTCGGCCGAAAACGCCTTTTCCGGCGAAAACGCACACCACGGCTCTTTCTGAGAAAAAGCAAGCACGGAGGACGAGAACCGCTTTTGCCCTGCGTAGCGTTCCGGGCAGCGGGTAGAACCAGGCAGAGAATTCCCGGCTAGCAGCTTCCCTGTGGCGGGGAAGTGCAAACGTACACGTTTTCGGCCGAAAACGCGTTTTCCGGCGAAAACGCACACCACGGCTCTTTCTGAGAAAAAGCAAGCACGGAGGACGAGAAGCGCTTTTGCCCTGCGTAGCGTTCCGGGCAGCGGGTAGAACCAGGCAGAGAATTCCCGGCTAGCAGCTTCCCTGTGGCGGGGAAGTGCAAACGTACACGTTTTTGGCCGAAAACGCGTTTTCCGGCGAAAACGCACACCACGGCTCTTTCTGAGAAAAAGCAAGCACGGAGGACGAGAACCGCTTTTGCCCTGCGTAGCATTCCGGGCAGCGGGTAGAACCAGGCAGAGAATTCCAGGCTAGCAGCTTCCCTGTGGCGGGGAAGTGCAAACGTACACGTTTTCGGCCGAAAACGCCTTTTCCGGCGAAAACGCACACCACGGCTCTTTCTGAGAAAAAGCAAGCACGGAGGACGAGAAGCGCTTTTGCCCTGCGTAGCGTTCCGGGCAGCGGGTAGAACCAGGCAGAGAATTCCCGGCTAGCAGCTTCCCTGTGGCGGGGAAGTGCAAACGTACACGTTTTCGGCCGAAAACGCGTTTTCCGGCGAAAACGCACACCACGGCTCTTTCTGAGAAAAAGCAAGCACGGAGGACGAGAACCGCTTTTGCCCTGCGTAGCGTTCCGGGCAGCGGGTAGAACCAGGCAGAGAATTCCCGGCTAGCAGCTTCCCTGTGGCGGGGAAGTGCAAACGTACACGTTTTCGGCCGAAAACGCGTTTTCCGGCGAAAACGCACACCACGGCTCTTTCTGAGAAAAAGCAAGCACGGAGGACGAGAACCGCTTTTGCCCTGCGTAGCGTTCCGGGCAGCGGGTAGAACCAGGCAGAGAATTCCCGGCTAGCAGCTTCCCTGTGGCCGGGAAGTGCAAACGTACACGTTTTCGGCCGAAAACGCGTTTTCCGGCGAAAACGCACACCACGGCTATTTCTGAGAAAAAGCAAGCACGGAGGCGAGAACCGCTTTTGCCCTGCGTAGCGTTCCGGGCAGCGGGTAGAACCGGGCAGAGAATTCCCGGCTAGCAGCTTCCCTGTGGCGGGGAAGTGCAAACGTACACGTTTTCGGCCGAAAACGCGTTTTCCGGCGAAAACGCACACCACGGCTCTTTCTGAGAAAAAGCAAGCACGGAGGACGAGAACCGCTTTTGCCCTGCGTAGCGTTCCGGGCAGCGGGTAGAACCGGGCAGAGAATTCCCGGCTAGCAGCTTCCCTGTGGCGGGGAAGTGCAAACGTACACGTTTTCGGCCGAAAACGCGTTTTCCGGCGAAAACGCACACCACGGCTCTTTCTGAGAAAAAGCAAGCACGGAGGACGAGAACCGCTTTTGCCCTGCGTAGCGTTCCGGGCAGCGGGTAGAACCGGGCAGAGAATTCCCGGCTAGCAGCTTCCCTGTGGCGGGGAAGTGCAAACGTACACGTTTTCGGCCGAAAACGCGTTTTCCGGCGAAAACGCACACCACGGCTCTTTCTGAGAAAAAGCAAGCACGGAGGACGAGAACCGCTTTTGCCCTGCGTAGCGTTCCGGGCAGCGGGTAGAACCAGGCAGAGAATTCCCGGCTAGCAGCTTCCCTGTGGCGGGGAAGTGCAAACGTACACGTTTTCGGCCGAAAACGCGTTTTCCGGCGAAAACGCACACCACGGCTCTTTCTGAGAAAAAGCAAGCACGGAGGACGAGAACCGCTTTTGCCCTGCGTAGCGTTCCGGGCAGCGGGTAGAACCGGGCAGAGAATTCCCGGCTAGCAGCTTCCCTGTGGCGGGGAAGTGCAAACGTACACGTTTTCGGCCGAAAACGCGTTTTCCGGCGAAAACGCACACCACGGCTCTTTCTGAGAAAAAGCAAGCACGGAGGACGAGAACCGCTTTTGCCCTGCGTAGCGTTCCGGGCAGCGGGTAGAACCGGGCAGAGAATTCCCGGCTAGCAGCTTCCCTGTGGCGGGGAAGTGCAAACGTACACGTTTTCGGCCGAAAAGGCGTTTTCCGGCGAAAACGCACACCACGGCTCTTTCTGAGAAAAAGCAAGCACGGAGGACGAGAACCGCTTTTGCCCTGCGTAGCGTTCCGGGCAGCGCGTAGAACCAGGCAGAGAATTCCCGGCTAGCAGCTTCCCTGTGGCGGGGAAGTGCAAACGTACACGTTTTCGGCCGAAAACGCGTTTTCCGGCGAAAACGCACACCACGGCTCTTTCTGAGAAAAAGCAAGCACGGAGGACGAGAATCGCTTTTGCCCTGCGTAGCGTTCCGGGCAGCGGGTAGAACCGGGCAGAGAATTCCCGGCTAGCAGCTTCCCTGTGGCGGGGAAGTGCAAACGTACACGTTTTCGGCCGAAAACGCGTTTTCCGGCGAAAACGCACACCACGGCTCTTTCTGAGAAAAAGCAAGCACGGAGGACGAGAAGCGCTTTTGCCCTGCGTAGCGTTCCGGGCAGCGGGTAGAACCAGGCAGAGAATTCCCGGCTAGCAGCTTCCCTGTGGCGGGGAAGTGCAAACGTACACGTTTTCGGCCGAAAACGCATTTTCCGGCGAAAACGCACACCACGGCTCTTTCTGAGAAAAAGCAAGCACGGAGGACGAGAACCGCTTTTGCCCTGCGTAGCATTCCGGGCAGCGGGTAGAACCAGGCAGAGAATTCCCGGCTAGCAGCTTCCCTGTGGCGGGGAAGTGCAAACGTACACGTTTTCGGCCGAAAACGCGTTTTCCGGCGAAAACGCACACCACGGCTCTTTCTGAGAAAAAGCAAGCACGGAGGACGAGAACCGCTTTTGCCCTGCGTAGCGTTCCGGGCAGCGGGTAGAACCGGGCAGAGAATTCCCGGCTAGCAGCTTCCCTGTGGCGGGGAAGTGCAAACGTACACGTTTTCGGCCGAAAACGCGTTTTCCGGCGAAAACGCACACCACGGCTCTTTCTGAGAAAAAGCAAGCACGGAGGACGAGAACCGCTTTTGCCCTGCGTAGCGTTCCGGGCAGCGGGTAGAACCAGGCAGAGAATTCCCGGCTAGCAGCTTCCCTGTGGCGGGGAAGTGCAAACGTACACGTTTTCGGCCGAAAACGCCTTTTCCGGCGAAAACGCACACCACGGCTCTTTCTGAGAAAAAGCAAGCACGGAGGACGAGAACCGCTTTTGCCCTGCGTAGCGTTCCGGGCAGCGGGTAGAACCAGGCAGAGAATTCCCGGCTAGCAGCTTCCCTGTGGCGGGGAAGTGCAAACGTACACGTTTTTGGCCGAAAACGCGTTTTCCGGCGAAAACGCACACCACGGCTCTTTCTGAGAAAAAGCAAGCACGGAGGACGAGAACCGCTTTTGCCCTGCGTAGCATTCCGGGCAGCGGGTAGAACCAGGCAGAGAATTCCAGGCTAGCAGCTTCCCTGTGGCGGGGAAGTGCAAACGTACACGTTTTCGGCCGAAAACGCCTTTTCCGGCGAAAACGCACACCACGGCTCTTTCTGAGAAAAAGCAAGCACGGAGGACGAGAAGCGCTTTTGCCCTGCGTAGCGTTCCGGGCAGCGGGTAGAACCAGGCAGAGAATTCCCGGCTAGCAGCTTCCCTGTGGCGGGGAAGTGCAAACGTACACGTTTTCGGCCGAAAACGCGTTTTCCGGCGAAAACGCACACCACGGCTCTTTCTGAGAAAAAGCAAGCACGGAGGACGAGAACCGCTTTTGCCCTGCGTAGCGTTCCGGGCAGCGGGTAGAACCAGGCAGAGAATTCCCGGCTAGCAGCTTCCCTGTGGCGGGGAAGTGCAAACGTACACGTTTTCGGCCGAAAACGCGTTTTCCGGCGAAAACGCACACCACGGCTCTTTCTGAGAAAAAGCAAGCACGGAGGACGAGAACCGCTTTTGCCCTGCGTAGCGTTCCGGGCAGCGGGTAGAACCAGGCAGAGAATTCCCGGCTAGCAGCTTCCCTGTGGCCGGGAAGTGCAAACGTACACGTTTTCGGCCGAAAACGCGTTTTCCGGCGAAAACGCACACCACGGCTATTTCTGAGAAAAAGCAAGCACGGAGGCGAGAACCGCTTTTGCCCTGCGTAGCGTTCCGGGCAGCGGGTAGAACCGGGCAGAGAATTCCCGGCTAGCAGCTTCCCTGTGGCGGGGAAGTGCAAACGTACACGTTTTCGGCCGAAAACGCCTTTTCCGGCGAAAACGCACACCACGGCTCTTTCTGAGAAAAAGCAAGCACGGAGGACGAGAAGCGCTTTTGCCCTGCGTAGCGTTCCGGGCAGCGGGTAGAACCAGGCAGAGAATTCCCGGCTAGCAGCTTCCCTGTGGCGGGGAAGTGCAAACGTACACGTTTTCGGCCGAAAACGCGTTTTCCGGCGAAAACGCACACCACGGCTCTTTCTGAGAAAAAGCAAGCACGGAGGACGAGAAGCGCTTTTGCCCTGCGTAGCGTTCCGGGCAGCGGGTAGAACCAGGCAGAGAATTCCCGGCTAGCAGCTTCCCTGTGGCGGGGAAGTGCAAACGTACACGTTTTTGGCCGAAAACGCGTTTTCCGGCGAAAACGCACACCACGGCTCTTTCTGAGAAAAAGCAAGCACGGAGGACGAGAACCGCTTTTGCCCTGCGTAGCATTCCGGGCAGCGGGTAGAACCAGGCAGAGAATTCCAGGCTAGCAGCTTCCCTGTGGCGGGGAAGTGCAAACGTACACGTTTTCGGCCGAAAACGCCTTTTCCGGCGAAAACGCACACCACGGCTCTTTCTGAGAAAAAGCAAGCACGGAGGCGAGAACCGCTTTTGCCCTGCGTAGCGTTCCGGGCAGCGGGTAGAACCGGGCAGAGAATTCCCGGCTAGCAGCTTCCCTGTGGCGGGGAAGTGCAAACGTACACGTTTTCGGCCGAAAACGCGTTTTCCGGCGAAAACGCACACCACGGCTCTTTCTGAGAAAAAGCAAGCACGGAGGACGAGAACCGCTTTTGCCCTGCGTAGCGTTCCGGGCAGCGGGTAGAACCGGGCAGAGAATTCCCGGCTAGCAGCTTCCCTGTGGCGGGGAAGTGCAAACGTACACGTTTTCGGCCGAAAACGCGTTTTCCGGCGAAAACGCACACCACGGCTCTTTCTGAGAAAAAGCAAGCACGGAGGACGAGAACCGCTTTTGCCCTGCGTAGCGTTCCGGGCAGCGGGTAGAACCGGGCAGAGAATTCCCGGCTAGCAGCTTCCCTGTGGCGGGGAAGTGCAAACGTACACGTTTTCGGCCGAAAACGCGTTTTCCGGCGAAAACGCACACCACGGCTCTTTCTGAGAAAAAGCAAGCACGGAGGACGAGAACCGCTTTTGCCCTGCGTAGCGTTCCGGGCAGCGGGTAGAACCAGGCAGAGAATTCCCGGCTAGCAGCTTCCCTGTGGCGGGGAAGTGCAAACGTACACGTTTTCGGCCGAAAACGCGTTTTCCGGCGAAAACGCACACCACGGCTCTTTCTGAGAAAAAGCAAGCACGGAGGACGAGAACCGCTTTTGC
The DNA here is from genome assembly GCF_965140245.1 of Athene noctua. NCBI lineage: Eukaryota > Metazoa > Chordata > Aves > Strigiformes > Strigidae > Athene > Athene noctua. The sequence continues at coordinate 35,315 of NW_027437668.1, forward strand.
CCTGCGTAGCGTTCCGGGCAGCGGGTAGAACCGGGCAGAGAATTCCCGGCTAGCAGCTTCCCTGTGGCGGGGAAGTGCAAACGTACACGTTTTCGGCCGAAAACGCGTTTTCCGGCGAAAACGCACACCACGGCTCTTTCTGAGAAAAAGCAAGCACGGAGGACGAGAACCGCTTTTGCCCTGCGTAGCGTTCCGGGCAGCGGGTAGAACCGGGCAGAGAATTCCCGGCTAGCAGCTTCCCTGTGGCGGGGAAGTGCAAACGTACACGTTTTCGGCCGAAAACGCGTTTTCCGGCGAAAACGCACACCACGGCTCTTTCTGAGAAAAAGCAAGCACGGAGGACGAGAACCGCTTTTGCCCTGCGTAGCGTTCCGGGCAGCGCGTAGAACCAGGCAGAGAATTCCCGGCTAGCAGCTTCCCTGTGGCGGGGAAGTGCAAACGTACACGTTTTCGGCCGAAAACGCGTTTTCCGGCGAAAACGCACACCACGGCTCTTTCTGAGAAAAAGCAAGCACGGAGGACGAGAATCGCTTTTGCCCTACGTAGCGTTCCGGGCAGCGGGTAGAACCGGGCAGAGAATTCCCGGCTAGCAGCTTCCCTGTGGCGGGGAAGTGCAAACGTACACGTTTTCGGCCGAAAACGCGTTTTCCGGCGAAAACGCACACCACGGCTCTTTCTGAGAAAAAGCAAGCACGGAGGACGAGAAGCGCTTTTGCCCTGCGTAGCGTTCCGGGCAGCGGGTAGAACCAGGCAGAGAATTCCCGGCTAGCAGCTTCCCTGTGGCGGGGAAGTGCAAACGTACACGTTTTCGGCCGAAAACGCATTTTCCGGCGAAAACGCACACCACGGCTCTTTCTGAGAAAAAGCAAGCACGGAGGACGAGAACCGCTTTTGCCCTGCGTAGCATTCCGGGCAGCGGGTAGAACCAGGCAGAGAATTCCCGGCTAGCAGCTTCCCTGTGGCGGGGAAGTGCAAACGTACACGTTTTCGGCCGAAAACGCGTTTTCCGGCGAAAACGCACACCACGGCTCTTTCTGAGAAAAAGCAAGCACGGAGGACGAGAACCGCTTTTGCCCTGCGTAGCGTTCCGGGCAGCGGGTAGAACCGGGCAGAGAATTCCCGGCTAGCAGCTTCCCTGTGGCGGGGAAGTGCAAACGTACACGTTTTCGGCCGAAAACGCGTTTTCCGGCGAAAACGCACACCACGGCTCTTTCTGAGAAAAAGCAAGCACGGAGGACGAGAACCGCTTTTGCCCTGCGTAGCGTTCCGGGCAGCGGGTAGAACCAGGCAGAGAATTCCCGGCTAGCAGCTTCCCTGTGGCGGGGAAGTGCAAACGTACACGTTTTCGGCCGAAAACGCGTTTTCCGGCGAAAACGCACACCACGGCTCTTTCTGAGAAAAAGCAAGCACGGAGGACGAGAACCGCTTTTGCCCTGCGTAGCGTTCCGGGCAGCGGGTAGAACCAGGCAGAGAATTCCCGGCTAGCAGCTTCCCTGTGGCGGGGAAGTGCAAACGTACACGTTTTTGGCCGAAAACGCGTTTTCCGGCGAAAACGCACACCACGGCTCTTTCTGAGAAAAAGCAAGCACGGAGGACGAGAACCGCTTTTGCCCTGCGTAGCATTCCGGGCAGCGGGTAGAACCAGGCAGAGAATTCCAGGCTAGCAGCTTCCCTGTGGCGGGGAAGTGCAAACGTACACGTTTTCGGCCGAAAACGCCTTTTCCGGCGAAAACGCACACCACGGCTCTTTCTGAGAAAAAGCAAGCACGGAGGACGAGAAGCGCTTTTGCCCTGCGTAGCGTTCCGGGCAGCGGGTAGAACCAGGCAGAGAATTCCCGGCTAGCAGCTTCCCTGTGGCGGGGAAGTGCAAACGTACACGTTTTCGGCCGAAAACGCGTTTTCCGGCGAAAACGCACACCACGGCTCTTTCTGAGAAAAAGCAAGCACGGAGGACGAGAACCGCTTTTGCCCTGCGTAGCGTTCCGGGCAGCGGGTAGAACCAGGCAGAGAATTCCCGGCTAGCAGCTTCCCTGTGGCGGGGAAGTGCAAACGTACACGTTTTCGGCCGAAAACGCGTTTTCCGGCGAAAACGCACACCACGGCTCTTTCTGAGAAAAAGCAAGCATGGAGGACGAGAACCGCTTTTGCCCTGCGTAGCGTTCCGGGCAGCGGGTAGAACCAGGCAGAGAATTCCCGGCTAGCAGCTTCCCTGTGGCCGGGAAGTGCAAACGTACACGTTTTCGGCCGAAAACGCGTTTTCCGGCGAAAACGCACACCACGGCTATTTCTGAGAAAAAGCAAGCACGGAGGCGAGAACCGCTTTTGCCCTGCGTAGCGTTCCGGGCAGCGGGTAGAACCGGGCAGAGAATTCCCGGCTAGCAGCTTCCCTGTGGCGGGGAAGTGCAAACGTACACGTTTTCGGCCGAAAACGCGTTTTCCGGCGAAAACGCACACCACGGCTCTTTCTGAGAAAAAGCAAGCACGGAGGACGAGAACCGCTTTTGCCCTGCGTAGCGTTCCGGGCAGCGGGTAGAACCGGGCAGAGAATTCCCGGCTAGCAGCTTCCCTGTGGCGGGGAAGTGCAAACGTACACGTTTTCGGCCGAAAACGCGTTTTCCGGCGAAAACGCACACCACGGCTCTTTCTGAGAAAAAGCAAGCACGGAGGACGAGAACCGCTTTTGCCCTGCGTAGCGTTCCGGGCAGCGGGTAGAACCGGGCAGAGAATTCCCGGCTAGCAGCTTCCCTGTGGCGGGGAAGTGCAAACGTACACGTTTTCGGCCGAAAACGCGTTTTCCGGTGAAAACGCACACCACGGCTCTTTCTGAGAAAAAGCAAGCATGGAGGACGAGAACCGCTTTTGCCCTGCGTAGCGTTCCGGGCAGCGGGTAGAACCGGGCAGAGAATTCCCGGCTAGCAGCTTCCCTGTGGCGGGGAAGTGCAAACGTACACGTTTTCGGCCGAAAACGTGTTTTCCGGCGAAAACGCACACCACGGCTCTTTCTGAGAAAAAGCAAGCACGGAGGACGAGAACCGCTTTTGCCCTGCGTAGCGTTCCGGGCAGCGGGTAGAACCGGGCAGAGAATTCCCGGCTAGCAGCTTCCCTGTGGCGGGGAAGTGCAAACGTACACGTTTTCGGCCGAAAACGCGTTTTCCGGCGAAAACGCACACCACGGCTCTTTCTGAGAAAAAGCAAGCACGGAGGACGAGAACCGCTTTTGCCCTGCGTAGCGTTCCGGGCAGCGGGTAGAACCAGGCAGAGAATTCCCGGCTAGCAGCTTCCCTGTGGCGGGGAAGTGCAAACGTACACGTTTTCGGCCGAAAACATGTTTTCCGGCAAAAACGCACACCACGGCTCTTTCTGAGAAAAAGCAAGCACGGAGGACGAGAACCGCTTTTGCCCTGCGTAGCGTTCCGGGCAGCGGGTAGAACCAGGCAGAGAATTCCCGGCTAGCAGCTTCCCTGTGGCGGGGAAGTGCAAACGTACACGTTTTCGGCCGAAAACGCGTTTTCCGGCGAAAACGCACACCACGGCTCTTTCTGAGAAAAAGCAAGCACGGAGGACGAGAACCGCTTTTGCCCTGCGTAGCGTTCCGGGCAGCGGGTAGAACCAGGCAGAGAATTCCCGGCTAGCAGCTTCCCTGTGGCCGGGAAGTGCAAACGTACACGTTTTCGGCCGAAAACACGTTTTCCGGCGAAAACGCACACCACGGCTCTTTCTGAGAAAAAGCAAGCACAGAGGACGAGAACCGCTTTTGCCGTGCGTAGCGTTCCGGGCAGCGGGTAGAACCAGGCAGAGAATTCCCGGCTAGCAGCTTCCCTGTGGCGGGGAAGTGCAAACGTACACGTTTTCGGCCGAAAACGCGTTTTCCGGCGAAAACGCACACCACGGCTCTTTCTGAGAAAAAGCAAGCACGGAGGACGAGAACCGCTTTTGCCCTGCGTAGCGTTCCGGGCAGCGGGTAGAACCAGGCAGAGAATTCCCGGCTAGCAGCTTCCCTGTGGCGGGGAAGTGCAAACGTACACGTTTTCGGCCGAAAACGCGTTTTCCGGCGAAAACGCACACCACGGCTCTTTCTGAGAAAAAGCAAGCACGGAGGACGAGAAGCGCTTTTGCCCTGCGTAGCGTTCCGGGCAGCGGGTCGAACCAGGCAGAGAATTCCCGGCTAGCAGCTTCCCTGTGGCGGGGAAGTGCAAACGTACACGTTTTCGGCCGAAAACGCGTTTTCCGGCGAAAACGCACACCACGGCTCTTTCTGAGAAAAAGCAAGCACGGAGGACGAGAACCGCTTTTGCCCTGCGTAGCGTTCCGGGCAGCGGGTAGAACCAGGCAGAGAATTCCCGGCTAGCAGCTTCCCTGTGGCGGGGAAGTGCAAACGTACACGTTTTCGGCCGAAAACGCGTTTTCCGGCGAAAACGCACACCACGGCTCTTTCTGAGAAAAAGCAAGCACGGAGGACGAGAACCGCTTTTGCCCTGCGTAGCGTTCCGGGCAGCGGGTAGAACCAGGCAGAGAATTCCCGGCTAGCAGCTTCCCTGTGGCGGGGAAGTGCAAACGTACACGTTTTCGGACGAAAACGCGTTTTCCGGCGAAAACGCACACCACGGCTCTTTCTGAGAAAAAGCAAGCACGGAGGACGAGAACCGCTTTTGCCCTGCGTAGCGTTCCGGGCAGCGGGTAGAACCAGGCAGAGAATTCCCGGCTAGCAGCTGCCCTGTGGCGGGGAAGTGCAAACGTACACGTTTTCGGCCGAAAACGCGTTTTCCGGCGAAAACGCACACCACGGCTCTTTCTGAGAAAAAGCAAGCACGGAGGACGAGAAGCGCTTTTGCCCTGCGTAGCGTTCCGTGCAGCGGGTCGAACCTGGCAGAGAATTCCCGGCTAGCAGCTTCCCTGTGGCGGGGAAGTGCAAACGTACACGTTTTCGGCCGAAAACGCGTTTTCCGGCGAAAACGCACACCACGGCTCTTTCTGAGAAAAAGCAAGCACGGAGGACGAGAACCGCTTTTGCCCTGCGTAGCGTTCCGGGCAGCGGGTAGAACCAGGCAGAGAATTCCCGGCTAGCAGCTTCCCTGTGGCGGGGAAGTGCAAACGTACACGTTTTCGGCCGAAAACGCCTTTTCCGGCGAAAACGCACACCACGGCTCTTTCTGAGAAAAAGCAAGCACGGAGGACGAGAACCGCTTTTGCCCTGCGTAGCGTTCCGGGCAGCGGGTAGAACCAGGCAGAGAATTCCCGGCTAGCAGCTTCCCTGTGGCGGGGAAGTGCAAACGTACACGTTTTCGGCCGAAAACGCGTTTTCCGGCGAAAACGCACACCACGGCTCTTTCTGAGAAAAAGCAAGCACGGAGGACCAGAACCGCTTTTGCCCTGCATAGCGTTCCGGGCAGCGGGTAGAAGCAGGCAGAGAATTCCCGGCTAGCAGCTTCCCTGTGGCGGGGAAGTGCAAACGTACACGTTTTCGGCCGAAAATTCGTTTTCCGGCGAAAACGCACACCACGGCTCTTTCTGAGAAAAAGCAAGCACGGAGGAAGAGAACCGCTTTTGCCCCGCGTAGCGTTCCGGGCAGCGGGTAGAACCAGGCAGAGAATTCCCGGCTAGCAGCTTCCCTGTGGCCGGGAAGTGCAAACGTACACGTTTTCGGCCGAAAACACGTTTTCCGGCGAAAACGCACACCACGGCTCTTTCTGAGAAAAAGCAAGCACAGAGGACGAGAACCGCTTTTGCCGTGCGTAGCGTTCCGGGCAGCGGGTAGAACCAGACAGAGAATTCCCGGCTAGCAGCTTTCCTTTGGTGGGGAAGTGCAAACGTACACGTTTTCGGCCGAAAACGCCTTTTCCGGCGAAAACGCACACCACGGCTCTTTCTGAGAAAAAGCAAGCACGGAGGACGAGAACCGCTTTTGCCCTGCGTAGCGTTCCGGGCAGCGGGTAGAACCAGACAGAGAATTCCCGGCTAGCAGCTTCCCTGTGGTGGGGAAGTGCAAACGTACACGTTTTCGGCCGAAAACGCCTTTTCCGGCGAAAACGCACACCACGGCTCTTTCTGAGAAAAAGCAAGCACGGAGGACGAGAACCGCTTTTGCCCTGCGTAGCGTTCCGGGCAGCGGGTAGAACCAGGCAGAGAATTCCCGGCTAGCAGCTTCCCTGTGGCGGGGAAGTGCAAACGTACACGTTTTCGGCCGAAAACGCGTTTTCCGGCGAAAACGCACACCACGGCTCTTTCTGAGAAAAAGCAAGCACGGAGGACGAGAACCGCTTTTGCCCTGCGTAGCGTTCCGGGCAGCGGGTCGAACCAGGCAGAGAATTCCCGGCTAGCAGCTTCCCTGTGGCGGGGAAGTGCAAACGTACACGTTTTCGGCCGAAAACGCGTTTTCCGGCGAAAACGCACACCACGGCTCTTTCTGAGAAAAAGCAAGCACGGAGGACGAGAAGCGCTTTTGCCCTGCGTAGCGTTCCGGGCAGCGGGTAGAACCAGGCAGAGAATTCCCGGCTAGCAGCTTCCCTGTGGCGGGGAAGTGCAAACGTACACGTTTTCGGCCGAAAACGCGTTTTCCGGCGAAAACGCACACCACGGCTCTTTCTGAGAAAAAGCAAGCACGGAGGACGAGAACCGCTTTTGCCCTGCGTAGCGTTCCGGGCAGCGGGTAGAACCAGGCAGAGAATTCCCGGCTAGCAGCTTCCCTGTGGCGGGGAAGTGCAAACGTACACGTTTTCGGCCGAAAACGCGTTTTCCGGCGAAAACGCACACCACGGCTCTTTCTGAGAAAAAGCAAGCACGGAGGACGAGAACCGCTTTTGCCCTGCGTAGCGTTCCGGGCAGCGGGTAGAACCAGGCAGAGAATTCCCGGCTAGCAGCTGCCCTGTGGCGGGGAAGTGCAAACGTACACGTTTTCGGCCGAAAACGCGTTTTCCGGCGAAAACGCACACCACGGCTCTTTCTGAGAAAAAGCAAGCACGGAGGACGAGAAGCGCTTTTGCCCTGCGTAGCGTTCCGGGCAGCGGGTCGAACCAGGCAGAGAATTCCCGGCTAGCAGCTTCCCTGTGGCGGGGAAGTGCAAACGTACACGTTTTCGGCCGAAAACGCGTTTTCCGACGAAAACGCACACCACGGCTCTTTCTGAGAAAAAGCAAGCACGGAGGACGAGAACCGCTTTTGCCCTGCGTAGCGTTCCGGGCAGCGGGTAGAACCAGGCAGAGAATTCCCGGCTAGCAGCTTCCCTGTGGCGGGGAAGTGCAAACGTACACGTTTTCGGCCGAAAACGCGATTTCCGGCGAAAACGCACACCACGGCTCTTTCTGAGAAAAAGCAAGCACGGAGGACGAGAAGCGCTTTTGCCCTGCGTAGCGTTCCGGGCAGCGGGTAGAACCAGGCAGAGAATTCCCGGCTAGCAGCTTCCCTGTGGCGGGGAAGTGCAAACGTACACGTTTTCGGCCGAAAACGCGTTTTCCGGCGAAAACGCACACCACGGCTCTTTCTGAGAAAAAGCAAGCACGGAGGACCAGAACCGCTTTTGCCCTGCATAGCGTTCCGGGCAGCGGGGAGAAGCAGGCAGAGAATTCCCGGCTAGCAGCTTCCCTGTGGCGGGGAAGTGCAAACGTACACGTTTTCGGCCGAAAAGGCGTTTTCCGGCGAAAACGCACACCACGGCTCTTTCTGAGAAAAAGCAAGCACGGAGGACGAGAACCGCTTTTGCCCTGCGTAGCGTTCCGGGCAGCGGGTAGAACCAGGCAGAGAATTCCCGGCTAGCAGCTTCCCTGTGGCGGGGAAGTGCAAACGTACACGTTTTCGGCCGAAAACGCGTTTTCCGGCGAAAACGCACACCACGGCTCTTTCTGAGAAAAAGCAAGCACGGAGGACGAGAACCGCTTTTGCCCTGCGTAGCGTTCCGGGCAGCGGGTAGAACCAGGCAGAGAATTCCCGGCTAGCAGCTTCCCTGTGGCGGGGAAGTGCAAACGTACACGTTTTCGGCCGAAAACACGTTTTCCGGCGAAAACGCACACCACGGCTCTTTCTGAGAAAAAGCAAGCACGGAGGACGAGAACCGCTTTTGCCGTGCGTAGCGTTCCGGGCAGCGGGTAGAACCAGGCAGAGAATTCCCGGCTAGCAGCTTCCCTGTGGCGGGGAAGTGCAAACGTACACGTTTTCGGCCGAAAACGCGTTTTCCGGCGAAAACGCACACCACGGCTCTTTCTGAGAAAAAGCAAGCACGGAGGACGAGAAGCGCTTTTGCCCTGCGTAGCGTTCCGGGCAGCGGGTCGAACCAGGCAGAGAATTCCCGGCTAGCAGCTTCCCTGTGGCGGGGAAGTGCAAACGTACACGTTTTCGGCCGAAAACGCGTTTTCCGGCGAAAACGCACACCACGGCTCTTTCTGAGAAAAAGCAAGCACGGAGGACGAGAAGCGCTTTTGCCCTGCGTAGCGTTCCGGGCAGCGGGTCGAACCAGGCAGAGAATTCCCGGCTAGCAGCTTCCCTGTGGCGGGGAAGTGCAAACGTACACGTTTTCGGCCGAAAACGCGTTTTCCGGCGAAAACGCACACCACGGCTCTTTCTGAGAAAAAGCAAGCACGGAGGACGAGAAGCGCTTTTGCCCTGCGTAGCGTTCCGGGCAGCGGGTAGAACCAGGCAGAGAATTCCCGGCTAGCAGCTTCCCTGTGGCGGGGAAGTGCAAACGTACACGTTTTCGGCCGAAAACGCGTTTTCCCGCGAAAACGCACACCACGGCTCTTTCTGAGAAAAAGCAAGCACGGAGGACGAGAACCGCTTTTGCCCTGCGTAGCGTTCCGGGCAGCGGGTAGAACCGGGCAGAGAATTCCCGGCTAGCAGCTGCCCTGTGGCGGGGAAGTGCAAACGTACACGTTTTCGGCCGAAAAGGCGTTTTCCGGCGAAAACGCACACCACGGCTCTTTCTGAGAAAAAGCAAGCACGGAGGACGAGAACCGCTTTTGCCGTGCGTAGCGTTCCGGGCAGCGGGTAGAACCAGGCAGAGAATTCCCGGCTAGCAGCTGCCCTGTGGCGGGGAAGTGCAAACGTACACGTTTTCGGCCGAAAACGCGTTTTCCGGCGAAAACGCACACCACGGCTCTTTCTGAGAAAAAGCAAGCACGGAGGACGAGAAGCGCTTTTGCCCTGCGTAGCGTTCCGGGCAGCGGGTCGAACCAGGCAGAGAATTCCCGGCTAGCAGCTTCCCTGTGGCGGGGAAGTGCAAACGTACACGTTTTCGGCCGAAAACGCGTTTTCCGGCGAAAACGCACACCACGGCTCTTTCTGAGAAAAAGCAAGCACGGAGGACGAGAACCGCTTTTGCCCTGCGTAGCGTTCCGGGCAGCGGGTAGAACCAGGCAGAGAATTCCCGGCTAGCAGCTTCCCTGTGGCGGGGAAGTGCAAACGTACACGTTTTCGGCCGAAAACGCGATTTCCGGCGAAAACGCACACCACGGCTCTTTCTGAGAAAAAGCAAGCACGGAGGACCAGAACCGCTTTTGCCCTGCATATCGTTCCGGGCAGCGGGTAGAAGCAGGCAGAGAATTCCCGGCTAGCAGCTTCCCTGTGGCGGGGAAGTGCAAACGTACACGTTTTCGGCCGAAAAGGCGTTTTCCGGCGAAAACGCACACCACGGCTCTTTCTGAGAAAAAGCAAGCACGGAGGACCATAACCGCTTTTGCCCTGCATAGCGTTCCGGGCAGCGGGTAGAACCAGGCAGAGAATTCCCGGCTAGCAGCTTCCCTGTGGCGGGGAAGTGCAAACGTACACGTTTTCGGCCGAAAATTCGTTTTCCGGCGAAAACGCACACCACGGCTCTTTCTGAGAAAAAGCAAGCACGGAGGACGAGAACTGCTTTTGCCCTGCGTAGCGTTCCGGGCAGCGGGTAGAACCAGGCAGAGAATTCCCGGCTAGCAGCTGCCCTGTGGCGGGGAAGTGCAAACGTACACGTTTTCGGCCGAAAAGGCGTTTTCCGGCGAAAACGCACACCACGGCTCTTTCTGAGAAAAAGCAAGCACGGAGGACGAGAACCGCTTTTGCCCTGCGTAGCGTTCCGGGCAGCGGGTAGAACCAGGCAGAGAATTCCCGGCTAGCAGCTGCCCTGTGGCGGGGAAGTGCAAACGTACACGTTTTCGGCCGAAAACGCGTTTTCCGGCGAAAACGCACACCACGGCTCTTTCTGAGAAAAAGCAAGCACGGAGGACGAGAACCGCTTTTGCCCTGCGTAGCGTTCCGGGCAGCGGGTAGAACCGGGCAGAGAATTCCCGGCTAGCAGCTGCCCTGTGGCGGGGAAGTGCAAACGTACACGTTTTCGGCCGAAAAGGCGTTTTCCGGCGAAAACGCACACCACGGCTCTTTCTGAGAAAAAGCAAGCACGGAGGACGAGAACCGCTTTTGCCCTGCGTAGCGTTCCGGGCAGCGGGTAGAACCAGGCAGAGAATTCCCGGCTAGCAGCTGCCCTGTGGCGGGGAAGTGCAAACGTACACGTTTTCGGCCGAAAACGCGTTTTCCGGCGAAAACGCACACCACGGCTCTTTCTGAGAAAAAGCAAGCACGGAGGACGAGAAGCGCTTTTGCCCTGCGTAGCGTTCCGGGCAGCGGGTCGAACCAGGCAGAGAATTCCCGGCTAGCAGCTTCCCTGTGGCGGGGAAGTGCAAACGTACACGTTTTCGGCCGAAAACGCGTTTTCCGGCGAAAACGCACACCACGGCTCTTTCTGAGAAAAAGCAAGCACGGAGGACGAGAACCGCTTTTGCCCTGCGTAGCGTTCCGGGCAGCGGGTAGAACCAGGCAGAGAATTCCCGGCTAGCAGCTTCCCTGTGGCGGGGAAGTGCAAACGTACACGTTTTCGGCCGAAAACGCGATTTCCGGCGAAAACGCACACCACGGCTCTTTCTGAGAAAAAGCAAGCACGGAGGACGAGAAGCGCTTTTGCCCTGCGTAGCGTTCCGGGCAGCGGGTAGAACCAGGCAGAGAATTCCCGGCTAGCAGCTTCCCTGTGGCGGGGAAGTGCAAACGTACACGTTTTCGGCCGAAAACGCGTTTTCCGGCGAAAACGCACACCACGGCTCTTTCTGAGAAAAAGCAAGCACGGAGGACCAGAACCGCTTTTGCCCTGCATAGCGTTCCGGGCAGCGGGGAGAAGCAGGCAGAGAATTCCCGGCTAGCAGCTTCCCTGTGGCGGGGAAGTGCAAACGTACACGTTTTCGGCCGAAAAGGCGTTTTCCGGCGAAAACGCACACCACGGCTCTTTCTGAGAAAAAGCAAGCACGGAGGACGAGAACCGCTTTTGCCCTGCGTAGCGTTCCGGGCAGCGGGTAGAACCAGGCAGAGAATTCCCGGCTAGCAGCTTCCCTGTGGCGGGGAAGTGCAAACGTACACGTTTTCGGCCGAAAACGCGTTTTCCGGCGAAAACGCACACCACGGCTCTTTCTGAGAAAAAGCAAGCACGGAGGACGAGAACCGCTTTTGCCCTGCGTAGCGTTCCGGGCAGCGGGTAGAACCAGGCAGAGAATTCCCGGCTAGCAGCTTCCCTGTGGCGGGGAAGTGCAAACGTACACGTTTTCGGCCGAAAACACGTTTTCCGGCGAAAACGCACACCACGGCTCTTTCTGAGAAAAAGCAAGCACGGAGGACGAGAACCGCTTTTGCCGTGCGTAGCGTTCCGGGCAGCGGGTAGAACCAGGCAGAGAATTCCCGGCTAGCAGCTTCCCTGTGGCGGGGAAGTGCAAACGTACACGTTTTCGGCCGAAAACGCGTTTTCCGGCGAAAACGCACACCACGGCTCTTTCTGAGAAAAAGCAAGCACGGAGGACGAGAAGCGCTTTTGCCCTGCGTAGCGTTCCGGGCAGCGGGTCGAACCAGGCAGAGAATTCCCGGCTAGCAGCTTCCCTGTGGCGGGGAAGTGCAAACGTACACGTTTTCGGCCGAAAACGCGTTTTCCGGCGAAAACGCACACCACGGCTCTTTCTGAGAAAAAGCAAGCACGGAGGACGAGAAGCGCTTTTGCCCTGCGTAGCGTTCCGGGCAGCGGGTCGAACCAGGCAGAGAATTCCCGGCTAGCAGCTTCCCTGTGGCGGGGAAGTGCAAACGTACACGTTTTCGGCCGAAAACGCGTTTTCCGGCGAAAACGCACACCACGGCTCTTTCTGAGAAAAAGCAAGCACGGAGGACGAGAAGCGCTTTTGCCCTGCGTAGCGTTCCGGGCAGCGGGTAGAACCAGGCAGAGAATTCCCGGCTAGCAGCTTCCCTGTGGCGGGGAAGTGCAAACGTACACGTTTTCGGCCGAAAACGCGTTTTCCCGCGAAAACGCACACCACGGCTCTTTCTGAGAAAAAGCAAGCACGGAGGACGAGAACCGCTTTTGCCCTGCGTAGCGTTCCGGGCAGCGGGTAGAACCGGGCAGAGAATTCCCGGCTAGCAGCTGCCCTGTGGCGGGGAAGTGCAAACGTACACGTTTTCGGCCGAAAAGGCGTTTTCCGGCGAAAACGCACACCACGGCTCTTTCTGAGAAAAAGCAAGCACGGAGGACGAGAACCGCTTTTGCCCTGCGTAGCGTTCCGGGCAGCGGGTAGAACCAGGCAGAGAATTCCCGGCTAGCAGCTGCCCTGTGGCGGGGAAGTGCAAACGTACACGTTTTCGGCCGAAAACGCGTTTTCCGGCGAAAACGCACACCACGGCTCTTTCTGAGAAAAAGCAAGCACGGAGGACGAGAAGCGCTTTTGCCCTGCGTAGCGTTCCGGGCAGCGGGTCGAACCAGGCAGAGAATTCCCGGCTAGCAGCTTCCCTGTGGCGGGGAAGTGCAAACGTACACGTTTTCGGCCGAAAACGCGTTTTCCGGCGAAAACGCACACCACGGCTCTTTCTGAGAAAAAGCAAGCACGGAGGACGAGAACCGCTTTTGCCCTGCGTAGCGTTCCGGGCAGCGGGTAGAACCAGGCAGAGAATTCCCGGCTAGCAGCTTCCCTGTGGCGGGGAAGTGCAAACGTACACGTTTTCGGCCGAAAACGCGATTTCCGGCGAAAACGCACACCACGGCTCTTTCTGAGAAAAAGCAAGCACGGAGGACCAGAACCGCTTTTGCCCTGCATATCGTTCCGGGCAGCGGGTAGAAGCAGGCAGAGAATTCCCGGCTAGCAGCTTCCCTGTGGCGGGGAAGTGCAAACGTACACGTTTTCGGCCGAAAAGGCGTTTTCCGGCGAAAACGCACACCACGGCTCTTTCTGAGAAAAAGCAAGCACGGAGGACCATAACCGCTTTTGCCCTGCATAGCGTTCCGGGCAGCGGGTAGAACCAGGCAGAGAATTCCCGGCTAGCAGCTTCCCTGTGGCGGGGAAGTGCAAACGTACACGTTTTCGGCCGAAAATTCGTTTTCCGGCGAAAACGCACACCACGGCTCTTTCTGAGAAAAAGCAAGCACGGAGGACGAGAACTGCTTTTGCCCTGCGTAGCGTTCCGGGCAGCGGGTAGAACCAGGCAGAGAATTCCCGGCTAGCAGCTGCCCTGTGGCGGGGAAGTGCAAACGTACACGTTTTCGGCCGAAAAGGCGTTTTCCGGCGAAAACGCACACCACGGCTCTTTCTGAGAAAAAGCAAGCACGGAGGACGAGAACCGCTTTTGCCCTGCGTAGCGTTCCGGGCAGCGGGTAGAACCAGGCAGAGAATTCCCGGCTAGCAGCTGCCCTGTGGCGGGGAAGTGCAAACGTACACGTTTTCGGCCGAAAACGCGTTTTCCGGCGAAAACGCACACCACGGCTCTTTCTGAGAAAAAGCAAGCACGGAGGACGAGAACCGCTTTTGCCCTGCGTAGCGTTCCGGGCAGCGGGTCGAACCAGGCAGAGAGTTCCCGGCTAGCAGCTTCCCTGTGGCGGGGAAGTGCAAACGTACACGTTTTCGGCCGAAAACGCGTTTTCCGGCGAAAACGCACACCACGGCTCTTTCTGAGAAAAAGCAAGCACGGAGGACGAGAACCGCTTTTGCCCTGCGTAGCGTTCCGGGCAGCGGGTCGAACCAGGCAGAGAATTCCCGGCTAGCAGCTTCCCTGTGGCGGGGAAGTGCAAACGTACACGTTTTCGGCCGAAAACGCGATTTCCGGCGAAAACGCACACCACGGCTCTTTCTGAGAAAAAGCAAGCACGGAGGACCAGAACCGCTTTTGCCCTGCATATCGTTCCGGGCAGCGGGTAGAAGCAGGCAGAGAATTCCCGGCTAGCAGCTTCCCTGTGGCGGGGAAGTGCAAACGTACACGTTTTCGGCCGAAAAGGCGTTTTCCGGCGAAAACGCACACCACGGCTCTTTCTGAGAAAAAGCAAGCACGGAGGACCAGAACCGCTTTTGCCCTGCATAGCGTTCCGGGCAGCGGGTAGAACCAGGCAGAGAATTCCCGGCTAGCAGCTTCCCTGTGGCGGGGAAGTGCAAACGTACACGTTTTCGGCCGAAAATTCGTTTTCCGGCGAAAACGCACACCACGGCTCTTTCTGAGAAAAAGCAAGCACGGAGGACGAGAACCGCTTTTGCCCTGCGTAGCGTTCCGGGCAGCGGGTAAAACCAGGCAGAGAATTCCCGGCTAGCAGCTTCCCTGTGGCGGGGCAGTTCAAACGTACACGTTTTCGGCCGAAAACACGTTTTCCGGCGAAAACGCACACCACGGCTCTTTCTGAGAAAAAGCAAGCACGGAGGACGAGAAACGCTTTTGCCCCGCGTAGCGTTCCGGGCAGCGGGTAGAACCAGGCAGAGAATTCCCGGCTAACAGCTTCCCTGTGGTGGGGAAGTGCAAACGTACACGTTTTCGGCCGAAAAGGCGTTTTCCGGCGAAAACGCACACCACGGCTCTTTCTGAGAAAAAGCAAGCACGGAGGACGAGAACCGCTTTTGCCCTGCGTAGCGTTCCGGGCAGCGGGTAGAACCAGGCAGAGAATTCCCGGCTAGCAGCTTCCCTGTGGCCGGGAACTGTAAACGTACACGTTTTCGGCCGAAAAGGCGTTTTCCGGCGAAAACGCACACCACGGCTCTTTCTGAGAAAAAGCAAGCACGGAGGACGAGAAGCGCTTTTGCCCTGCGTAGCGTTCCGGGCAGCGGGTAGAACCAGGCAGAGAATTCCCGGCTAGCAGCTTCCCTGTGGCGGGGAAGTGCAAACGTACACGTTTTCGGCCGAAAACGCGTTTTCCGGCGAAAACGCACACCACGGCTCTTTCTGAGAAAAAGCAAGCACGGAGGACCAGAACCGCTTTTGCCCTGCATAGCGTTCCGGGCAGCGGGTAGAACCAGGCAGAGAATTCCCGGCTAGCAGCTTCCCTGTGGCGGGGAAGTGCAAACGTACACGTTTTCGGCCGAAAACGCGTTTTCCGGCGAAAACGCACACCACGGCTCTTTCTGAGAAAAAGCAAGCACGGAAGACCAGAACCGCTTTTGCCCTGCATAGCGTTCCGGGCAGCGGGTAGAACCAGGCAGAGAATTCCCGGCTAGCAGCTTCCCTGTGGCGGGGAAGTGCAAACGTACACGTTTTCGGCCGAAAATTCGTTTTCCGGCGAAAACGCACACCACGGCTCTTTCTGAGAAAAAGCAAGCACGGAGGACGAGAACCGCTTTTGCCCTGCGTAGCGTTCCGGGCAGCGGGTAAAACCAGGCAGAGAATTCCCGGCTAGCAGCTTCCCTGTGGCGGGGCAGTTCAAACGTACACGTTTTCGGCCGAAAACGCGTTTTCCGGCGAAAACGCACACCACGGCTCTTTCTGAGAAAAAGCAAGCACGGAGGACGAGAACCGCTTTTGCCCCGCGTAGCGTTCCGGGCAGCGGGTAGAACCAGGCAGAGAATTCCCGGCTAGCAGCTTCCCTGTGGCGGGGAAGTGCAAACCTACACGATTTCGGCCGAAAACGCGTTTTCCGGCGAAAACGCACACCACGGCTCTTTCTGAGAAAAAGCAAGCACGGAGGACGAGAACCGCTTTTGCCCTGCGTAGCGTTCCGGGCAGCGGGTAGAACCAGGCAGAGAATTACCGGCTAGCAGCTTCCCTGTGGCGGGGAAGTGCAAACGTACACGTTTTCGGCCGAAAACGCGTTTTCCGGCGAAAACGCACACCACGGCTCTTTCTGAGAAAAAGCAAGCACGGAGGACGAGAACCGCTTTTGCCCTGCGTAGCGTTCCGGGCAGCGGGTAGAACCAGGCAGAGAATTCCCGGCTAGCAGCTTCCCTGTGGCGGGGAAGTGCAAACGTACACGTTTTCGGCCGAAAACGCGTTTTCCGGCGAAAACGCACACCACGGCTCTTTCTGAGAAAAAGCAAGCACGGAGGACGAGAACCGCTTTTGCCCTGCGTAGCGTTCCGGGCAGCGGGTAGAACCAGACAGAGAATTCCCGGCTAGCAGCTTCCCTGTGGTGGGGAAGTGCAAACGTACACGTTTTCGGCCGAAAACGCCTTTTCCGGCGAAAACGCACACCACGGCTCTTTCTGAGAAAAAGCAAGCACGGAGGACGAGAACCGCTTTTGCCCTGCGTAGCGTTCCGGGCAGCGGGTAGAACCGGGCAGAGAATTCCCGGCTAGCAGCTTCCCTGTGGCGGGGAAGTGCAAACGTACACGTTTTCGGCCGAAAACGCGTTTTCCGGCGAAAACGCACACCACGGCTCTTTCTGAGAAAAAGCAAGCACGGAGGACGAGAAGCGCTTTTGCCCTGCGTAGCGTTCCGGGCAGCGGGTCGAACCAGGCAGAGAATTCCCGGCTAGCAGCTTCCCTGTGGCGGGGAAGTGCAAACGTACACGTTTTCGGCCGAAAACGCGTTTTCCGGCGAAAACGCACACCACGGCTCTTTCTGAGAAAAAGCAAGCACGGAGGACGAGAAGCGCTTTTGCCCTGCGTAGCGTTCCGGGCAGCGGGTAGAACCAGGCAGAGAATTCCCGGCTAGCAGCTTCCCTGTGGCGGGGAAGTGCAAACGTACACGTTTTCGGCCGAAAACGCGTTTTCCAGCGAAAACGCACACCACGGCTCTTTCTGAGAAAAAGCAAGCACAGAGGACGAGAACCGCTTTTGCCCTGCGTAGCGTTCCGGGCAGCGGGTAGAACCAGGCAGAGAATTCCCGGCTAGCAGCTTCCCTGTGGCGGGGAAGTGCAAACGTACACGTTTTCGGACGAAAACGCGTTTTCCGGCGAAAACGCACACCACGGCTCTTTCTGAGAAAAAGCAAGCACGGAGGACGAGAACCGCTTTTGCCCTGCGTAGCGTTCCGGGCAGCGGGTAGAACCAGGCAGAGAATTCCCGGCTAGCAGCTGCCCTGTGGCGGGGAAGTGCAAACGTACACGTTTTCGGCCGAAAACGCGTTTTCCGGCGAAAACGCACACCACGGCTCTTTCTGAGAAAAAGCAAGCACGGAGGACGAGAAGCGCTTTTGCCCTGCGTAGCGTTCCGGGCAGCGGGTCGAACCAGGCAGAGAATTCCCGGCTAGCAGCTTCCCTGTGGCGGGGAAGTGCAAACGTACACGTTTTCGGCCGAAAACGCGTTTTCCGGCGAAAACGCACACCACGGCTCTTTCTGAGAAAAAGCAAGCACGGAGGACGAGAAGCGCTTTTGCCCTGCGTAGCGTTCCGGGCAGCGGGTAGAACCAGGCAGAGAATTCCCGGCTAGCAGCTTCCCTGTGGCGGGGAAGTGCAAACGTACACGTTTTCGGCCGAAAACGCGATTTCCGGCGAAAACGCACACCACGGCTCTTTCTGAGAAAAAGCAAGCACGGAGGACGAGAACCGCTTTTGCCCTGCGTAGCGTTCCGGGCAGCGGGTAGAACCAGGCAGAGAATTCCCGGCTAGCAGCTTCCCTGTGGCGGGGAAGTGCAAACGTACACGTTTTCGGCCGAAAACGCGTTTTCCGGCGAAAACGCACACCACGGCTCTTTCTGAGAAAAAGCAAGCACGGAGGACCAGAACCGCTTTTGCCCTGCATAGCGTTCCGGGCAGCGGGTAAAACCAGGCAGAGAATTCCCGGCTAGCAGCTTCCCTGTGGCGGGGCAGTTCAAACGTACACGTTTTCGGCCGAAAACGCGTTTTCCGGCGAAAACGCACACCACGGCTCTTTCTGAGAAAAAGCAAGCACGGAGGACGAGAACCGCTTTTGCCCTGCGTAGCGTTCCAGGCAGCGGGTAGAACCAGGCAGAGAATTCCCGGCTAGCAGCTTCCCTGTGGCGGGGAAGTGCAAACGTACACGTTTTCGGCCGAAAACGCGTTTTCCGGCGAAAACGCACACCACGGCTCTTTCTGAGAAAAAGCAAGCACGGAGGACGAGAACCGCTTTTGCCCTGCGTAGCGTTCCGGGCAGCGGGTAGAACCGGGCAGAGAATTCCCGGCTAGCAGCTTCCCTGTGGCGGGGAAGTGCAAACGTACACGTTTTCGGCCGAAAACGCGTTTTCCGGCGAAAACGCACACCACGGCTCTTTCTGAGAAAAAGCAAGCACGGAGGACGAGAACCGCTTTTGCCCTGCGTAGCGTTCCGGGCAGCGGGTAGAACCGGGCAGAGAATTCCCGGCTACCAGCTTCCCTGTGGCGGGGAAGTGCAAACGTACACGTTTTCGGCCGAAAACGCGTTTTCCGGCGAAAACGCACACCACGGCTCTTTCTGAGAAAAAGCAAGCACGGAGGACGAGAACCGCTTTTGCCCTGCGTAGCGTTCCGGGCAGCGGGTAGAACCGGGCAGAGAATTCCCGGCTAGCAGCTTCCCTGTGGCGGGGAAGTGCAAACGTACACGTTTTCGGCCGAAAACGCGTTTTCCGGCGAAAACGCACACCACGGCTCTTTCTGAGAAAAAGCAAGCACGGAGGACGAGAACCGCTTTTGCCCTGCGTAGCGTTCCGGGCAGCGGGTAGAACCGGGCAGAGAATTCCCGGCTAGCAGCTTCCCTGTGGCGGGGAAGTGCAAACGTACACGTTTTCGGCCGAAAACGTGTTTTCCGGCGAAAACGCACACCACGGCTCTTTCTGAGAAAAAGCAAGCACGGAGGACGAGAACCGCTTTTGCCCTGCGTAGCGTTCCGGGCAGCGGGTAGAACCGGGCAGAGAATTCCCGGCTAGCAGCTTCCCTGTGGCGGGGAAGTGCAAACGTACAAGTTTTCGGCCGAAAACGCGTTTTCCGGCGAAAACGCACACCACGGCTCTTTCTGAGAAAAAGCAAGCACGGAGGACGAGAACCGCTTTTGCCCTGCGTAGCGTTCCGGGCAGCGGGTAGAACCGGGCAGAGAATTCCCGGCTACCAGCTTCCCTGTGGCGGGGAAGTGCAAACGTACACGTTTTCGGCCGAAAACGCGTTTTCCGGCGAAAACGCACACCACGGCTCTTTCTGAGAAAAAGGAAGCACGGAGGACGAGAACCGCTTTTGCCCTGAGTAGCGTTCCGGGCAGCGGGTAGAACCGGGCAGAGAATTCCCGGCTACCAGCTTCCCTGTGGCGGGGAAGTGCAAACGTACACGTTTTCGGCCGAAAACGCGTTTTCCGGCGAAAACGCACACCACGGCTCTTTCTGAGAAAAAGCAAGCACGGAGGACGAGAACCGCTTTTGCCCTGCGTAGCGTTCCGGGCAGCGGGTAGAACCGGGCAGAGAATTCCCGGCTAGCAGCTTCCCTGTGGCGGGGAAGTGCAAACGTACACGTTTTCGGCCGAAAACGCGTTTTCCGGCGAAAACGCACACCACGGCTCTTTCTGAGAAAAAGCAAGCACGGAGGACGAGAACCGCTTTTGCCCTGCGTAGCGTTCCGGGCAGCGGGTAGAACCGGGCAGAGAATTCCCGGCTAGCAGCTTCCCTGTGGCGGGGAAGTGCAAACGTACACGTTTTCGGCCGAAAACGCGTTTTCCGGCGAAAACGCACACCACGGCTCTTTCTGAGAAAAAGCAAGCACGGAGGACGAGAACCGCTTTTGCCCTGCGTAGCGTTCCGGGCAGCGGGTAGAACCGGGCAGAGAATTCCCGGCTAGCAGCTTCCCTGTGGCGGGGAAGTGCAAACGTACACGTTTTCGGCCGAAAACGCGTTTTCCGGCGAAAACGCACACCACGGCTCTTTCTGAGAAAAAGCAAGCACGGAGGACGAGAACCGCTTTTGCCCTGCGTAGCGTTCCGGGCAGCGGGTAGAACCGGGCAGAGAATTCCCGGCTAGCAGCTTCCCTGTGGCGGGGAAGTGCAAACGTACACGTTTTCGGCTGAAAACGTGTTTTCCGGCGAAAACGCACACCACGGCTCTTTCTGAGAAAAAGCAAGCACGGAGGACGAGAACCGCTTTTGCCCTGCGTAGCGTTCCGGGCAGCGGGTAGAACCGGGCAGAGAATTCCCGGCTAGCAGCTTCCCTGTGGCGGGGCAGTGCAAACGTACACGTTTTCGGCCGAAAAGGCGTTTTCCGGCGAAAACGCACACCACGGCTCTTTCTGAGAAAAAGCAAGCACGGAGGACGAGAACCGCTTTTGCCCTGCGTAGCGTTCCGGGCAGCGGGTAGAACCGGGCAGAGAATTCCCGGCTAGCAGCTTCCCTGTGGCGGGGAAGTGCAAACGTACACGTTTTCGGCCGAAAACGCGTTTTCCGGCGAAAACGCACACCACGGCTCTTTCTGAGAAAAAGCAAGCACGGAGGACGAGAACCGCTTTTGCCCTGCGTAGCGTTCCGGGCAGCGGGTAGAACCGGGCAGAGAATTCCCGGCTAGCAGCTTCCCTGTGGCGGGGAAGTGCAAACGTACACGTTTTCGGCCGAAAAGGCGTTTTCCGGCGAAAACGCACACCACGGCTCTTTCTGAGAAAAAGCAAGCACGGAGGACGAGAACCGCTTTTGCCCTGCGTAGCGTTCCGGGCAGCGGGTAGAACCGGGCAGAGAATTCCCGGCTAGCAGCTTCCCTGTGGCGGGGAAGTGCAAACGTACACGTTTTCGGCCGAAAACGCGTTTTCCGGCGAAAACGCACACCACGGCTCTTTCTGAGAAAAAGCAAGCACGGAGGACGAGAACCGCTTTTGCCCTGCGTAGCGTTCCGGGCAGCGGGTAGAACCAGGCAGAGAATTCCCGGCTAGCAGCTTCCCTGTGGCGGGGAAGTGCAAACGTACACGTTTTCGGCCGAAAACGCGTTTTCCGGCGAAAACGCACACCACGGCTCTTTCTGAGAAAAAGCAAGCACGGAGGACGAGAACCGCTTTTGCCCTGCGTAGCGTTCCGGGCAGCGGGTAGAACCGGGCAGAGAATTCCCGGCTAGCAGCTTCCCTGTGGCGGGGAAGTGCAAACGTACAAGTTTTCGGCCGAAAACGCGTTTTCCGGCGAAAACGCACACCACGGCTCTTTCTGAGAAAAAGCAAGCACGGAGGACGAGAACCGCTTTTGCCCTGCGTAGCGTTCCGGGCAGCGGGTAGAACCGGGCAGAGAATTCCCGGCTAGCAGCTTCCCTGTGGCGGGGAAGTGCAAACGTACACGTTTTCGGCCGAAAACGCGTTTTCCGGCGAAAACGCACACCACGGCTCTTTCTGAGAAAAAGCAAGCACGGAGGACGAGAAGCGCTTTTGCCCTGCGTAGCGTTCCGGGCAGCGGGTAGAACCAGGCAGAGAATTCCCGGCTAGCAGCTTCCCTGTGGCGGGGAAGTGCAAACGTACACGTTTTCGGCCGAAAACGCGTTTTCCAGCGAAAACGCACACCACGGCTCTTTCTGAGAAAAAGCAAGCACAGAGGACGAGAACCGCTTTTGCCCTGCGTAGCGTTCCGGGCAGCGGGTAGAACCAGGCAGAGAATTCCCGGCTAGCAGCTTCCCTGTGGCGGGGAAGTGCAAACGTACACGTTTTCGGACGAAAACGCGTTTTCCGGCGAAAACGCACACCACGGCTCTTTCTGAGAAAAAGCAAGCACGGAGGACGAGAACCGCTTTTGCCCTGCGTAGCGTTCCGGGCAGCGGGTAGAACCAGGCAGAGAATTCCCGGCTAGCAGCTGCCCTGTGGCGGGGAAGTGCAAACGTACACGTTTTCGGCCGAAAACGCGTTTTCCGGCGAAAACGCACACCACGGCTCTTTCTGAGAAAAAGCAAGCACGGAGGACGAGAAGCGCTTTTGCCCTGCGTAGCGTTCCGGGCAGCGGGTCGAACCAGGCAGAGAATTCCCGGCTAGCAGCTTCCCTGTGGCGGGGAAGTGCAAACGTACACGTTTTCGGCCGAAAACGCGTTTTCCGGCGAAAACGCACACCACGGCTCTTTCTGAGAAAAAGCAAGCACGGAGGACGAGAAGCGCTTTTGCCCTGCGTAGCGTTCCGGGCAGCGGGTAGAACCAGGCAGAGAATTCCCGGCTAGCAGCTTCCCTGTGGCGGGGAAGTGCAAACGTACACGTTTTCGGCCGAAAACGCGATTTCCGGCGAAAACGCACACCACGGCTCTTTCTGAGAAAAAGCAAGCACGGAGGACGAGAACCGCTTTTGCCCTGCGTAGCGTTCCGGGCAGCGGGTAGAACCAGGCAGAGAATTCCCGGCTAGCAGCTTCCCTGTGGCGGGGAAGTGCAAACGTACACGTTTTCGGCCGAAAATGCGTTTTCCGGCGAAAACGCACACCACGGCTCTTTCTGAGAAAAAGCAAGCACGGAGGACCAGAACCGCTTTTGCCCTGCGTAGCGTTCCGGGCAGCGGGTAAAACCAGGCAGAGAATTCCCGGCTAGCAGCTTCCCTGTGGCGGGGCAGTTCAAACGTACACGTTTTCGGCCGAAAACGCGTTTTCCGGCGAAAACGCACACCACGGCTCTTTCTGAGAAAAAGCAAGCACGGAGGACGAGAACCGCTTTTGCCCTGCGTAGCGTTCCGGGCAGCGGGTAGAACCAGGCAGAGAATTCCCGGCTAGCAGCTTCCCTGTGGCGGGGAAGTGCAAACGTACACGTTTTCAGCCGAAAACGCGTTTTCCGGCGAAAACGCACACCACGGCTCTTTCTGAGAAAAAGCAAGCACGGAGGACGAGAACCGCTTTTGCCCTGCGTAGCGTTCCAGGCAGCGGGTAGAACCAGGCAGAGAATTCCCGGCTAGCAGCTTCCCTGTGGCGGGGAAGTGCAAACGTACACGTTTTCGGCCGAAAACGCGTTTTCCGGCGAAAACGCACACCACGGCTCTTTCTGAGAAAAAGCAAGCACGGAGGACGAGAACCGCTTTTGCCCTGCGTAGCGTTCCGGGCAGCGGGTAGAACCGGGCAGAGAATTCCCGGCTAGCAGCTTCCCTGTGGCGGGGAAGTGCAAACGTACACGTTTTCGGCCGAAAACGCGTTTTCCGGCGAAAACGCACACCACGGCTCTTTCTGAGAAAAAGCAAGCACGGAGGACGAGAACCGCTTTTGCCCTGCGTAGCGTTCCGGGCAGCGGGTAGAACCGGGCAGAGAATTCCCGGCTACCAGCTTCCCTGTGGCGGGGAAGTGCAAACGTACACGTTTTCGGCCGAAAACGCGTTTTCCGGCGAAAACGCACACCACGGCTCTTTCTGAGAAAAAGCAAGCACGGAGGACGAGAACCGCTTTTGCCCTGCGTAGCGTTCCGGGCAGCGGGTAGAACCGGGCAGAGAATTCCCGGCTAGCAGCTTCCCTGTGGCGGGGAAGTGCAAACGTACACGTTTTCGGCCGAAAACGCGTTTTCCGGCGAAAACGCACACCACGGCTCTTTCTGAGAAAAAGCAAGCACGGAGGACGAGAACCGCTTTTGCCCTGCGTAGCGTTCCGGGCAGCGGGTAGATCCGGGCAGAGAATTCCCGGCTAGCAGCTTCCCTGTGGCGGGGAAGTGCAAACGTACACGTTTTCGGCCGAAAACGTGTTTTCCGGCGAAAACGCACACCACGGCTCTTTCTGAGAAAAAGCAAGCACGGAGGACGAGAACCGCTTTTGCCCTGCGTAGCGTTCCGGGCAGCGGGTAGAACCGGGCAGAGAATTCCCGGCTAGCAGCTTCCCTGTGGCGGGGAAGTGCAAACGTACAAGTTTTCGGCCGAAAACGCGTTTTCCGGCGAAAACGCACACCACGGCTCTTTCTGAGAAAAAGCAAGCACGGAGGACGAGAACCGCTTTTGCCCTGCGTAGCGTTCCGGGCAGCGGGTAGAACCGGGCAGAGAATTCCCGGCTACCAGCTTCCCTGTGGCGGGGAAGTGCAAACGTACACGTTTTCGGCCGAAAACGCGTTTTCCGGCGAAAACGCACACCACGGCTCTTTCTGAGAAAAAGGAAGCACGGAGGACGAGAACCGCTTTTGCCCTGAGTAGCGTTCCGGGCAGCGGGTAGAACCGGGCAGAGAATTCCCGGCTACCAGCTTCCCTGTGGCGGGGAAGTGCAAACGTACACGTTTTCGGCCGAAAACGCGTTTTCCGGCGAAAACGCACACCACGGCTCTTTCTGAGAAAAAGCAAGCACGGAGGACGAGAACCGCTTTTGCCCTGCGTAGCGTTCCGGGCAGCGGGTAGAACCGGGCAGAGAATTCCCGGCTAGCAGCTTCCCTGTGGCGGGGAAGTGCAAACGTACACGTTTTCGGCCGAAAACGCGTTTTCCGGCGAAAACGCACACCACGGCTCTTTCTGAGAAAAAGCAAGCACGGAGGACGAGAACCGCTTTTGCCCTGCGTAGCGTTCCGGGCAGCGGGTAGAACCGGGCAGAGAATTCCCGGCTAGCAGCTTCCCTGTGGCGGGGAAGTGCAAACGTACACGTTTTCGGCCGAAAACGCGTTTTCCGGCGAAAACGCACACCACGGCTCTTTCTGAGAAAAAGCAAGCACGGAGGACGAGAACCGCTTTTGCCCTGCGTAGCGTTCCGGGCAGCGGGTAGAACCGGGCAGAGAATTCCCGGCTAGCAGCTTCCCTGTGGCGGGGAAGTGCAAACGTACACGTTTTCGGCCGAAAACGCGTTTTCCGGCGAAAACGCACACCACGGCTCTTTCTGAGAAAAAGCAAGCACGGAGGACGAGAACCGCTTTTGCCCTGCGTAGCGTTCCGGGCAGCGGGTAGAACCGGGCAGAGAATTCCCGGCTAGCAGCTTCCCTGTGGCGGGGAAGTGCAAACGTACACGTTTTCGGCTGAAAACGTGTTTTCCGGCGAAAACGCACACCACGGCTCTTTCTGAGAAAAAGCAAGCACGGAGGACGAGAACCGCTTTTGCCCTGCGTAGCGTTCCGGGCAGCGGGTAGAACCGGGCAGAGAATTCCCGGCTAGCAGCTTCCCTGTGGCGGGGCAGTGCAAACGTACACGTTTTCGGCCGAAAAGGCGTTTTCCGGCGAAAACGCACACCACGGCTCTTTCTGAGAAAAAGCAAGCACGGAGGACGAGAACCGCTTTTGCCCTGCGTAGCGTTCCGGGCAGCGGGTAGAACCGGGCAGAGAATTCCCGGCTAGCAGCTTCCCTGTGGCGGGGAAGTGCAAACGTACACGTTTTCGGCCGAAAACGCGTTTTCCGGCGAAAACGCACACCACGGCTCTTTCTGAGAAAAAGCAAGCACGGAGGACGAGAACCGCTTTTGCCCTGCGTAGCGTTCCGGGCAGCGGGTAGAACCGGGCAGAGAATTCCCGGCTAGCAGCTTCCCTGTGGCGGGGAAGTGCAAACGTACACGTTTTCGGCCGAAAAGGCGTTTTCCGGCGAAAACGCACACCACGGCTCTTTCTGAGAAAAAGCAAGCACGGAGGACGAGAACCGCTTTTGCCCTGCGTAGCGTTCCGGGCAGCGGGTAGAACCGGGCAGAGAATTCCCGGCTAGCAGCTTCCCTGTGGCGGGGAAGTGCAAACGTACACGTTTTCGGCCGAAAACGCGTTTTCCGGCGAAAACGCACACCACGGCTCTTTCTGAGAAAAAGCAAGCACGGAGGACGAGAACCGCTTTTGCCCTGCGTAGCGTTCCGGGCAGCGGGTAGAACCAGGCAGAGAATTCCCGGCTAGCAGCTTCCCTGTGGCGGGGAAGTGCAAACGTACACGTTTTCGGCCGAAAACGCGTTTTCCGGCGAAAACGCACACCACGGCTCTTTCTGAGAAAAAGCAAGCACGGAGGACGAGAACCGCTTTTGCCCTGCGTAGCGTTCCGGGCAGCGGGTAGAACCGGGCAGAGAATTCCCGGCTAGCAGCTTCCCTGTGGCGGGGAAGTGCAAACGTACAAGTTTTCGGCCGAAAACGCGTTTTCCGGCGAAAACGCACACCACGGCTCTTTCTGAGAAAAAGCAAGCACGGAGGACGAGAACCGCTTTTGCCCTGCGTAGCGTTCCGGGCAGCGGGTAGAACCGGGCAGAGAATTCCCGGCTAGCAGCTTCCCTGTGGCGGGGAAGTGCAAACGTACACGTTTTCGGCCGAAAACGCGTTTTCCGGCGAAAACGCACACCACGGCTCTTTCTGAGAAAAAGCAAGCACGGAGGACGAGAACCGCTTTTGCCCTGCGTAGCGTTCCGGGCAGCGGGTAGAACCGGGCAGAGAATTCCCGGCTAGCAGCTTCCCTGTGGCGGGGAAGTGCAAACGTACACGTTTTCGGCCGAAAACGCGTTTTCCGGCGAAAACGCACACCACGGCTCTTTCTGAGAAAAAGCAAGCACGGAGGACGAGAACCGCTTTTGCCCTGCGTAGCGTTCCGGGCAGCGGGTAGAACCGGGCAGAGAATTCCCGGCTAGCAGCTTCCCTGTGGCGGGGAAGTGCAAACGTACACGTTTTCGGCCGAAAACGCGTTTTCCGGCGAAAACGCACACCACGGCTCTTTCTGAGAAAAAGCAAGCACGGAGGACGAGAACCGCTTTTGCCCTGCGTAGCGTTCCGGGCAGCGGGTAGAACCGGGCAGAGAATTCCCGGCTAGCAGCTTCCCTGTGGCGGGGAAGTGCAAACGTACAAGTTTTCGGCCGAAAACGCGTTTTCCGGCGAAACCGCACACCACGGCTCTTTCTGAGAAAAAGCAAGCACGGAGGACGAGAACCGCTTTTGCCCTGCGTAGCGTTCCGGGCAGCGGGTAGAACCGGGCAGAGAATTCCCGGCTACCAGCTTCCCTGTGGCGGGGAAGTGCAAACGTACACGTTTTCGGCCGAAAACGCGTTTTCCGGCGAAAACGCACACCACGGCTCTTTCTGAGAAAAAGCAAGCACGGAGGACGAGAACCGCTTTTGCCCTGCGTAGCGTTCCGGGCAGCGGGTAGAACCGGGCAGAGAATTCCCGGCTAGCAGCTTCCCTGTGGCGGGGAAGTGCAAACGTACACGTTTTCGGCCGAAAAGGCGTTTTCCGGCGAAAACGCACACCACGGCTCTTTCTGAGAAAAAGCAAGCACGGAGGACGAGAACCGCTTTTGCCCTGCGTAGCGTTCCGGGCAGCGGGTAGAACCGGGCAGAGAATTCCCGGCTAGCAGCTTCCCTGTGGCGGGGAAGTGCAAACGTACACGTTTTCGGCCGAAAACGCGTTTTCCGGCGAAAACGCACACCACGGCTCTTTCTGAGAAAAAGCAAGCACGGAGGACGAGAACCGCTTTTGCCCTGCGTAGCGTTCCGGGCAGCGGGTAGAACCGGGCAGAGAATTCCCGGCTAGCAGCTTCCCTGTGGCGGGCAAGTGCAAACGTACACGTTTTCGGCCGAAAAGGCGTTTTCCGGCGAAAACGCACACCACGGCTCTTTCTGAGAAAAAGCAAGCACGGAGGACGAGAAGCGCTTTTGCCCTGCGTAGCGTTCCGGGCAGCGGGTAGAACCGGGCAGAGAATTCCCGGCTAGCAGCTTCCCTGTGGCGGGGAAGTGCAAACGTACACGTTTTCGGCCGAAATGGCGTTTTCCGGCGAAAACGCACACCACGGCTCTTTCTGAGAAAAAGCAAGCACGGAGGACGAGAACCGCTTTTGCCCTGCGTAGCGTTCCGGGCAGCGGGTAGAACCGGGCAGAGAATTCCCGGCTAGCAGCTTCCCTGTGGCGGGGAAGTGCAAACGTACACGTTTTCGGCCGAAAACGCGTTTTCCGGCGAAAACGCACACCACGGCTCTTTCTGAGAAAAAGCAAGCACGGAGGACGAGAACCGCTTTTGCCCTGCGTAGCGTTCCGGGCAGCGGGTAGAACCGGGCAGAGAATTCCCGGCTAGCAGCTTCCCTGTGGCGGGGAAGTGCAAACGTACAAGTTTTCGGCCGAAAACGCGTTTTCCGGCGAAAACGCACACCACGGCTCTTTCTGAGAAAAAGCAAGCACGGAGGACGAGAACCGCTTTTGCCCTGCGTAGCGTTCCGGGCAGCGGGTAGAACCGGGCAGAGAATTCCCGGCTAGCAGCTTCCCTGTGGCGGGGAAGTGCAAACGTACACGTTTTCGGCCGAAAACGCGTTTTCCGGCGAAAACGCACACCACGGCTCTTTCTGAGAAAAAGCAAGCACGGAGGACGAGAACCGCTTTTGCCCTGCGTAGCGTTCCGGGCAGCGGGTAGAACCGGGCAGAGAATTCCCGGCTAGCAGCTTCCCTGTGGCGGGGAAGTGCAAACGTACACGTTTTCGGCCGAAAAGGCGTTTTCCGGCGAAAACGCACACCACGGCTCTTTCTGAGAAAAAGCAAGCACGGAGGACGAGAAGCGCTTTTGCCCTGCGTAGCGTTCCGGGCAGCGGGTAGAACCAGGCAGAGAATTCCCGGCTAGCAGCTTCCCTGTGGCGGGGAAGTGCAAACGTACACGTTTTCGGCCGAAAACGCGTTTTCCGGCGAAAACGCACACCACGGCTCTTTCTGAGAAAAAGCAAGCACGGAGGACGAGAACCGCTTTTGCCCTGCGTAGCGTTCCGGGCAGCGGGTAGAACCAGGCAGAGAATTCCCGGCTAGCAGCTTCCCTGTGGCGGGGAAGTGCAAATGTACACGTTTTCGGCCGAAAAGGCGTTTTCCGGCGAAAACGCACACCACGGCTCTTTCTGAGAAAAAGCAAGCACGGAGGACGAGAACCGCTTTTGCCCTGCGTAGCGTTCCGGGCAGCGGGTAGAACCGGGCAGAGAATTCCCGGCTAGGAGCTTCCCTGTGGCGGGGAAGTGCAAACGTACACGTTTTCGGCCGAAAACGCGTTTTCCGGCGAAAACGCACACCACGGCTCTTTCTGAGAAAAAGCAAGCACGGAGGACGAGAACCGCTTTTGCCCTGCGTAGCGTTCCGGGCAGCGGGTAGAACCAGGCAGAGAATTCCCGGCTAGCAGCTTCCCTGTGGCGGGGAAGTGCAAACGTACACGTTTTCGGCCGAAAACGCGTTTTCCGGCGAAAACGCACACCACGGCTCTTTCTGAGAAAAAGCAAGCACGGAGGACGAGAACCGCTTTTGCCCTGCGTAGCGTTCCGGGCAGCGGGTAGAACCGGGCAGAGAATTCCCGGCTAGCAGCTTCCCTGTGGCGGGGAAGTGCAAACGTACACGTTTTCGGCCGAAAAGGCGTTTTCCGGCGAAAACGCACACCACGGCTCTTTCTGAGAAAAAGCAAGCACGGAGGACGAGAACCGCTTTTGCCCTGCGTAGCGTTCCGGGCAGCGGGTAGAACCGGGCAGAGAATTCCCGGCTAGCAGCTTCCCTGTGGCGGGGAAGTGCAAACGTACACGTTTTCGGCCGAAAACGCGTTTTCCGGCGAAAACGCACACCACGGCTCTTTCTGAGAAAAAGCAAGCACGGAGGACGAGAATCGCTTTTGCCCTGCGTAGCGTTCCGGGCAGCGGGTAGAACCAGGCAGAGAATTCCCGGCTAGCAGCTTCCCTGTGGCCGGGAACTGCAAACGTACACGTTTTCGGCCGAAAAGGCGTTTTCCGGCGAAAACGCACACCACGGCTCTTTCTGAGAAAAAGCAAGCACGGAGGACGAGAAGCGCTTTTGCCCTGCGTAGCGTTCCGGGCAGCGGGTAGAACCAGGCAGAGAATTCCCGGCTAGCAGCTTCCCTGTGGCGGGGAAGTGCAAACGTACACGTTTTCGGCCGAAATGGCGTTTTCCGGCGAAAACGCACACCACGGCTCTTTCTGAGAAAAAGCAAGCACGGAGGACGAGAAGCGCTTTTGCCCTGCGTAGCGTTCCGGGCAGCGGGTAGAACCAGGCAGAGAATTCCCGGCTAGCAGCTTCCCTGTGTCGGGGAAGCGCAAACGTACACGTTTTCTGCCGAAAACGCGTTTTCCGGCGAAAACGCACACCACGGCTCTTTCTGAGAAAAAGCAAGCACGGAGGACCAGAACCGCTTTTGCCCTGCATAGCGTTCCGGGCAGCGGGTAGAACCAGGCAGAGAATTCCCGGCTAGCAGCTTCCCTGTGGCGGGGAAGTGCAAACGTACACGTTTTCCGCCGAAAATTCGTTTTCCGGCGAAAACGCACACCACGGCTCTTTCTGAGAAAAAGCAAGCACGGAGGACGAGAACCGCTTTTGCCCTGCGTAGCGTTCCGGGCAGCGGGTAGAACCAGGCAGAGAATTCCCGGCTAGCAGATTCCCTGTGGCGGGGAAGTGGAAACCTACACGATTTCGGCCGAAAACGCGTTTTCCGGCGAAAACGCACACCACGGCTCTTTCTGAGAAAAAGCAAGCACGGAGGACGAGAACCGCTTTTGCCCTGCGTAGCGTTCCGGGCAGCGGGTAGAACCAGGCAGAGAATTCCCGGCTAGCAGATTCCCTGTGGCGGGGAAGTGGAAACCTACACGATTTCGGCCGAAAACGCGTTTTCCGGCGAAAACGCACACCACGGCTCTTTCTGAGAAAAAGCAAGCACGGAGGACGAGAACCGCTTTTGCCCTGCGTAGCGTTCCGGGCAGCGGGTCGAACCAGGCAGAGAATTCCCGGCTAGCAGCTTCCCTGTGGCGGGGAAGTGCAAACGTACACGTTTTCGGCCGAAAAGGC
Organism: Athene noctua; assembly: GCF_965140245.1. Classification (NCBI taxonomy): domain Eukaryota; kingdom Metazoa; phylum Chordata; class Aves; order Strigiformes; family Strigidae; genus Athene; species Athene noctua. The sequence goes on from NW_027437668.1 coordinate 66,029, forward strand.
GTTTTCCGGCGAAAACGCACACCACGGCTCTTTCTGAGAAAAAGCAAGCACGGAGGACGAGAACCGCTTTTGCCCTGCATAGCGTTCCGGGCAGCGGGTAAAACCAGGCAGAGAATTCCCGGCTAGCAGCTTCCCTGTGGCGGGGCAGTTCAAACGTACACGTTTTCGGCCGAAAACGCGTTTTCCGGCGAAAACGCACACCACGGCTCTTTCTGAGAAAAAGCAAGCACGGAGGACGAGAACCGCTTTTGCCCCGCGTAGCGTTCCGGGCAGCGGGTAGAACCAGGCAGAGAATTCCCGGCTAGCAGCTTCCCTGTGGCGGGGAAGTGCAAACGTACACGTTTTCGGCCGAAAACGCGTTTTCCGGCGAAAACGCACACCACGGCTCTTTCTGAGAAAAAGCAAGCACGGAGGACGAGAACCGCTTTTGCCCTGCGTAGCGTTCCGGGCAGCGGGTAGAACCAGGCAGAGAATTCCCGGCTAGCAGCTTCCCTGTGGCGGGGAAGTGCAAACGTACACGTTTTCGGCCGAAAATGCGTTTTCCGGCGAAAACGCACACCACGGCTCTTTCTGAGAAAAAGCAAGCACGGAGGACGAGAACCGCTTTTGCCCTGCATAGCGTTCCGGGCAGCGGGTAGAACCGGGCAGAGAATTCCCGGCTAGCAGCTTCCCTGTGGCGGGGAAGTGCAAACGTACACGTTTTCGGACGAAAATGCGTTTTCCGGCGAAAACGCACACCACGGCTCTTTCTGAGAAAAAGCAAGCACGGAGGACGAGAACCGCTTTTGCCCTGCGTAGCGTTCCGGGCAGCGGGTAGAACCAGGCAGAGAATTCCCGGCTACCAGCTTCCCTGTGGCGGGGAAGTGCAAACGTACACGTTTTCGGCCGAAAACGCGTTTTCCGGCGAAAACGCACACCACGGCTCTTTCTGAGAAAAAGCAAGCACGGAGGACGAGAATCGCTTTTGCCCTGTGTAGCGTTCCGGGCAGCGGGTAGAACCAGGCAGAGAATTCCCGGCTAGCAGCTTCCCTGTGGCGGGGAAGTGCAAACCTACACGATTTCGGCCGAAAACGCGTTTTCCGGCGAAAACGCACACCACGGCTCTTTCTGAGAAAAAGCAAGCACGGAGGACGAGAACCGCTTTTGCCCTGCGTAGCGTTCCGGGCAGCGGGTAGAACCAGGCAGAGAATTCCCGGCTAGCAGCTTCCCTGTGGCGGGGAAGTGCAAACGTACACGTTTTCGGCCGAAAACGCGTTTTCCAGTGAAAACGCACACCACGGCTCTTTCTGAGAAAAAGCAAGCACGGAGGACGAGAATCGCTTTTGCCCTGCGTAGCGTTCCAGGCAGCGGGTAGAACCAGGCAGAGAATTCCCGGCTAGCAGCTTCCCTGTGGCGGGGAAGTGCAAACGTACACGTTTTCGGCCGAAAACGCGTTTTCCGGCGAAAACGCACACCACGGCTCTTTCTGAGAAAAAGCAAGCACGGAGGACGAGAAGCGCTTTTGCCCTGCTTAGCGTTCCGGGCAGCGGGTAGAACCAGGCAGAGAATTCCCGGCTAGCAGATTCCCTGTGGCGGGGAAGTGCAAACGTACACGTTTTCGGCCGAAAACGTGTTTTCCGGCAAAAACGCACACCACGGCTCTTTCTGAGGAAAAGCAAGCACGGAGGACGAGAACCGCTTTTGCCCTGCGTAGCGTTCCGGGCAGCGGGTAGAACCAGGCAGAGAATTCCCGGCTAGCAGCTTCCCTGTGGCGGGGAAGTGCAAACGTACACGTTTTCGGCCGAAAACGCGTTTTCCGGCGAAAACGCACACCACGGCTCTTTCTGAGAAAAAGCAAGCACGGAGGACGAGAACCGCTTTTGCCCTGCGTAGCGTTCCGGGCAGCGGGTAGAACCAGGCAGAGAATTCCCGGCTAGCAGCTTCCCTGTGGCGGGGAAGTGCAAACGTACACGTTTTCGGCCGAAAACGCGTTTTCCGGCGAAAACGCACACCACGGCTCTTTCTGAGAAAAAGCAAGCACGGAGGACGAGAACCGCTTTTGCCCTGCGTAGCATTCCGGGCAGCGTGTAGAACCAGGCAGAGAATTCCCGGCTAGCAGCTTCCCTGTGGCGGGGAAGTGCAAACGTACATGTTTTCGCCGAAAACGCGTTTTCCGGCGAAAACGCACACCACGGCTCTTTCTGAGAAAAAGCAAGCACGGACGACAAGAATCGCTTTTGCCCTGCGTAGCGTTCCGGGCAGCGGGTAGAACCAGGCAGAGAATTCCCGGCTAGCAGCTTCCCTGTGGCGGGGAAGTGCAAACGTACATGTTTTCGACGAAAACGCGTTTTCCGGCGAAAACGCACACCACGGCTCTTTCTGAGAAAAAGCAAGCACGGACGACAAGAATCGCTTTTGCCCTGCGTAGCGTTCCGGGCAGCGGGTAGAACCAGGCAGAGAATTCCCGGCTAGCAGCTTCCCTGTGGCCGGGAACTGCAAACGTACACGTTTTCGGCCGAAAAGGCGTTTTCCGGCGAAAACGCACACCACGGCTCTTTCTGAGAAAAAGCAAGCACGGAGGACGAGAAGCGCTTTTGCCCTGCGTAGCGTTCCGGGCAGCGGGTAGAACCAGGCAGAGAATTCCCGGCTAGCAGCTTCCCTGTGGCGGGGAAGTGCAAACGTACACGTTTTCGGCCGAAAACGCGTTTTCCGGCGAAAACGCACACCACGGCTCTTTCTGAGAAAAAGCAAGCACGGAGGACCAGAACCGCTTTTGCCCTGCATAGCGTTCCGGGCAGCGGGTAGAACCAGGCAGAGAATTCCCGGCTAGCAGCTTCCCTGTGGCGGGGAAGTGCAAACGTACACGTTTTCGGCCGAAAATTCGTTTTCCGGCGAAAACGCACACCACGGCTCTTTCTGAGAAAAAGCAAGCACGGAGGACGAGAACCGCTTTTGCCCTGCGTAGCGTTCCGGGCAGCGGGTAGAACCAGGCAGAGAATTCCCGGCTAGCAGCTTCCCTGTGGCGGGGAAGTGGAAACCTACACGATTTCGGCCGAAAACGCGTTTTCCGGCGAAAACGCACACCACGGCTCTTTCTGAGAAAAAGCAAGCACGGAGGACGAGAACCGCTTTTGCCCTGCGTAGCGTTCCGGGCAGCGGGTAGAACCAGGCAGAGAATTCCCGGCTAGCAGATTCCCTGTGGCGGGGAAGTGGAAACCTACACGATTTCGGCCGAAAACGCGTTTTCCGGCGAAAACGCACACCACGGCTCTTTCTGAGAAAAAGCAAGCACGGAGGACGAGAACCGCTTTTGCCCTGCGTAGCGTTCCGGGCAGCGGGTCGAACCAGGCAGAGAATTCCCGGCTAGCAGCTTCCCTGTGGCGGGGAAGTGCAAACGTACACGTTTTCGGCCGAAAAGGCGTTTTCCGGCGAAAACGCACACCACGGCTCTTTCTGAGAAAAAGCAAGCACGGAGGACGAGAACCGCTTTTGCCCTGCATAGCGTTCCGGGCAGCGGGTAAAACCAGGCAGAGAATTCCCGGCTAGCAGCTTCCCTGTGGCGGGGCAGTTCAAACGTACACGTTTTCGGCCGAAAACGCGTTTTCCGGCGAAAACGAACACCACGGCTCTTTCTGAGAAAAAGCAAGCACGGAGGACGAGAACCGCTTTTGCCCCGCGTAGCGTTCCGGGCAGCGGGTAGAACCAGGCAGAGAATTCCCGGCTAGCAGCTTCCCTGTGGCGGGGAAGTGCAAACGTACACGTTTTCGGCCGAAAACGCGTTTTCCGGCGAAAACGCACACCACGGCTCTTTCTGAGAAAAAGCAAGCACGGAGGACGAGAACCGCTTTTGCCCTGCGTAGCGTTCCGGGCAGCGGGTAGAACCGGGCAGAGAATTCCCGGCTAGCAGCTTCCCTGTGGCGGGGAAGTGCAAACGTACACGTTTTCGGCCGAAAATGCGTTTTCCGGCGAAAACGCACACCACGGCTCTTTCTGAGAAAAAGCAAGCACGGAGGACGAGAAGCGCTTTTGCCCTGCATAGCGTTCCGGGCAGCGGGTAGAACCGGGCAGAGAATTCCCGGCTAGCAGCTTCCCTGTGGCGGGGAAGTGCAAACGTACACGTTTTCGGCCGAAAAGGCGTTTTCCGGCGAAAACGCACACCACGGCTCTTTCTGAGAAAAAGCAAGCACGGAGGACGAGAACCGCTTTTGCCCTGCGTAGCGTTCCGGGCAGCGGGTAGAACCAGGCAGAGAATTCCCGGCTAGCAGCTTCCCTGTGGCGGGGAAGTGCAAACGTACACGTTTTCGGCCGAAAACGCGTTTTCCGGCGAAAACGCACACCACGGCTCTTTCTGAGAAAAAGCAAGCACGGAGGACGAGAAGCGCTTTTGCCCTGCGTAGCGTTCCGGGCAGCGGGTAGAACCAGGCAGAGAATTCCCGGCTAGCAGCTTCCCTGTGGCGGGGAAGTGCAAACGTACACGTTTTCGGCCGAAAACTCGTTTTCCGGCGAAAACGCACACCACGGCTCTTTCTGAGAAAAAGCAAGCACGGAGGACGAGAACCGCTTTTGCCCTGCGTAGCGTTCCGGGCAGCGGGTAGAACCAGGCAGAGAATTCCCGGCTAGCAGCTTCCCTGTGGCCGGGAAGTGCAAACGTACACGTTTTCGGCCGAAAACACGTTTTCCGGCGAAAACGCACACCACGGCTCTTTCTGAGAAAAAGCAAGCACAGAGGACGAGAACCGCTTTTGCCGTGCGTAGCGTTCCGGGCAGCGGGTAGAACCAGGCAGAGAATTCCCGGCTAGCAGCTTCCCTGTGGCGGGGAAGTGCAAACGTACACGTTTTCGGCCGAAAAGGCGTTTTCCGGCGAAAACGCACACCACGGCTCTTTCTGAGAAAAAGCAAGCACGGAGGACGAGAACCGCTTTTGCCCTGCGTAGCGTTCCGGGCAGCGGGTAGAACCGGGCAGAGAATTCCCGGCTAGCAGCTTCCCTGTGGCGGGGAAGTGCAAACGTACACGTTTTCGGCCGAAAACGCGTTTTCCGACGAAAACGCACACCACGGCTCTTTCTGAGAAAAAGCAAGCACGGAGGACGAGAACCGCTTTTGCCGTGCGTAGCGTTCCGGGCAGCGGGTAGAACCAGGCAGAGAATTCCCGGCTAGCAGCTTCCCTGTGGCGGGGAAGTGCAAACGTACAAGTTTTCGGCCGAAAACGCGTTTTCCGGCGAAAACGCACACCACGGCTCTTTCTGAGAAAAAGCAAGCACGGAGGACGAGAACCGCTTTTGCCCTGCGTAGCGTTCCGGGCAGCGGGTAGAACCGGGCAGAGAATTCCCGGCTAGCAGCTTCCCTGTGGCGGGGAAGTGCAAACGTACACGTTTTCGGCCGAAAACGCGTTTTCCGGCGAAAACGCACACCACGGCTCTTTCTGAGAAAAAGCAAGCACGGAGGACGAGAACCGCTTTTGCCCTGCGTAGCGTTCCGGGCAGCGGGTAGAACCGGGCAGAGAATTCCCGGCTAGCAGCTTCCCTGTGGCGGGGAAGTGCAAACGTACACGTTTTCGGCCGAAAACGCGTTTTCCGGCGAAAACGCACACCACGGCTCTTTCTGAGAAAAAGCAAGCACGGAGGACGAGAACCGCTTTTGCCCTGCGTAGCGTTCCGGGCAGCGGGTAGAACCAGGCAGAGAATTCCGGGCTAGCAGCTTCCCTGTGGCGGGGAAGTGCAAACGTACACGTTTTCGGCCGAAAACGCGTTTTCCGGCGAAAACGCACACCACGGCTCTTTCTGAGAAAAAGCAAGCACGGAGGACGAGAACCGCTTTTGCCCTGCGTAGCGTTCCGGGCAGCGGGTAGAACCAGGCAGAGAATTCCCGGCTAGCAGCTTCCCTGTGGCCGGGAAGTGCAAACGTACACGTTTTCGGCCGAAAACACGTCTTCCGGCGAAAACGCACACCACGGCTCTTTCTGAGAAAAAGCAAGCACAGAGGACGAGAACCGCTTTTGCCGTGCGTAGCGTTCCGGGCAGCGGGTAGAACCAGGCAGAGAATTCCCGGCTAGCAGCTTCCCTGTGGCGGGGAAGTGCAAACGTACACGTTTTCGGCCGAAAAGGCGTTTTCCGGCGAAAACGCACACCACGGCTCTTTCTGAGAGAAAGCAAGCACGGAGGACGAGAACCGCTTTTGCCCTGCGTAGCGTTCCGGGCAGCGGGTAGAACCAGGCAGAGAATTCCCGGCTAGCAGCTTCCCTGTGGCGGGGAAGTGCAAACGTACACGTTTTCGGCCGAAATGGCGTTTTACGGCGAAAACACACAACACGGCTCTTTCTGAGAAAAAGCAAGCACGGAGGACGAGAACCGCTTTTGCCCTGCGTAGCGTTCCGGGCAGCGGGTAGAACCAGGCAGAGAATTCCCGGCTAGCAGCTTCCCTGTGGCGGGGAAGTGCAAACGTACACGTTTTAGGCCGAAAACGCGTTTTCCGGCGAAAACGCACACCACGGCTCTTTCTGAGAGAAAGCAAGCACGGAGGACGAGAAGCGCTTTTGCCCTGCGTAGCGTTCCGGGCAGCGGGTAGAACCAGGCAGAGAATTCCCGGCTAGCAGCTTCCCTGTGGCGGGGAAGTGCAAACGTACACGTTTTCGGCCGAAAACGCGTTTTCCGGCGAAAACGCACACCACGGCTCTTTCTGAGAAAAAGCAAGCACGGAGGACGAGAAGCGCTTTTGCCCTGCGTAGCGTTCCGGGCAGCGGGTAGAACCAGGCAGAGAATTCCCGGCTAGCAGCTTCCCTGTGGCGGGGAAGTGCAAATGTACACGTTTTCGGCCGAAAACGCGTTTTCCGGCGAAAACGCACACCACGGCTCTTTCTGAGAAAAAGCAAGTACGGAGGACCAGAACCGCTTTTGCCCTGCATAGCGTTCCGGGCAGCGGGTAGAAGCAGGCAGAGAATTCCCGGCTAGCAGCTTCCCTGTGGCGGGGAAGTGCAAACGTACACGTTTTCGGCCGAAAAGGCGTTTTCCGGCGAAAACGCACACCACGGCTCTTTCTGAGAAAAAGCAAGCACGGAGGACCAGAACCGCTTTTGCCCTGCGTAGCGTTCCGGGCAGCGGGTAGAACCAGGCAGAGAATTCCCGGCTAGCAGCTTCCCTGTGGCGGGGAAGTGCAAACGTACACGTTTTCGGCCGAAAATTCGTTTTCCGGCGAAAACGCACACCACGGCTCTTTCTGAGAAAAAGCAAGCACGGAGGACGAGAACCGCTTTTGCCCTGCGTAGCGTTCCGGGCAGCGGGTAAAACCAGGCAGAGAATTCCCGGCTAGCAGCTTCCCTGTGGCGGGGCAGTTCAAACGTACACGTTTTCGGCCGAAAACGCGTTTTCCGGCGAAAACGCACACCACGGCTCTTTCTGAGAAAAAGCAAGCACGGAGGACGAGAACCGCTTTTGCCCCGCGTAGCGTTCCGGGCAGCGGGTAGAACCAGGCAGAGAATTCCCGGCTAGCAGATTCCCTGTGGCGGGGAAGTGCAAACGTACACGTTTTCGGACGAAAATGCGTTTTCCGGCGAAAACGCACACCACGGCTCTTTCTGAGAAAAAGCAAGCACGGAGGACGAGAACCGCTTTTGCCCTGCGTAGCGTTCCGGGCAGCGGGTAGAACCAGGCAGAGAATTCCCGGCTACCAGCTTCCCTGTGGCGGGGAAGTGCAAACGTACACGTTTTCGGCCGAAAACGCGTTTTCCGGCGAAAACGCACACCACGGCTCTTTCTGAGAAAAAGCAAGCACGGAGGACGAGAATCGCTTTTGCCCTGTGTAGCGTTCCGGGCAGCGGGTAGAACCAGGCAGAGAATTCCCGGCTAGCAGCTTCCCTGTGGCGGGGAAGTGCAAACCTACACGATTTCGGCCGAAAACGCGTTTTCCGGCGAAAACGCACACCACGGCTCTTTCTGAGAAAAAGCAAGCACGGAGGACGAGAATCGCTTTTGCCCTGCGTAGCGTTCCAGGCAGCGGGTAGAACCAGGCAGAGAATTCCCGGCTAGCAGCTTCCCTGTGGCGGGGAAGTGCAAACGTACACGTTTTCGGCCGAAAACGCGTTTTCCGGCGAAAACGCACACCACGGCTCTTTCTGAGAAAAAGCAAGCACGGAGGACGAGAAGCGCTTTTGCCCTGCTTAGCGTTCCGGGCAGCGGGTAGAACCAGGCAGAGAATTCCCGGCTAGCAGATTCCCTGTGGCGGGGAAGTGCAAACGTACACGTTTTCGGCCGAAAACGTGTTTTCCGGCAAAAACGCACACCACGGCTCTTTCTGAGGAAAAGCAAGCACGGAGGACGAGAACCGCTTTTGCCCTGCGTAGCGTTCCGGGCAGCGGGTAGAACCAGGCAGAGAATTCCCGGCTAGCAGCTTCCCTGTGGCGGGGAAGTGCAAACGTACACGTTTTCGGCCGAAAACGCGTTTTCCGGCGAAAACGCACACCACGGCTCTTTCTGAGAAAAAGCAAGCACGGAGGACGAGAACCGCTTTTGCCCTGCGTAGCGTTCCGGGCAGCGGGTAGAACCAGGCAGAGAATTCCCGGCTAGCAGCTTCCCTGTGGCGGGGAAGTGCAAACGTACACGTTTTCGGCCGAAAACGCGTTTTCCGGCGAAAACGCACACCACGGCTCTTTCTGAGAAAAAGCAAGCACGGAGGACGAGAACCGCTTTTGCCCTGCGTAGCATTCCGGGCAGCGTGTAGAACCAGGCAGAGAATTCCCGGCTAGCAGCTTCCCTGTGGCGGGGAAGTGCAAACGTACATGTTTTCGCCGAAAACGCGTTTTCCGGCGAAAACGCACACCACGGCTCTTTCTGAGAAAAAGCAAGCACGGACGACAAGAATCGCTTTTGCCCTGCGTAGCGTTCCGGGCAGCGGGTAGAACCAGGCAGAGAATTCCCGGCTAGCAGCTTCCCTGTGGCGGGGAAGTGCAAACGTACATGTTTTCGACGAAAACGCATTTTCCGGCGAAAACGCACACCACGGCTCTTTCTGAGAAAAAGCAAGCACGGACGACAAGAATCGCTTTTGCCCTGCGTAGCGTTCCGGGCAGCGGGTAGAACCAGGCAGAGAATTCCCGGCTAGCAGCTTCCCTGTGGCCGGGAACTGCAAACGTACACGTTTTCGGCCGAAAAGGCGTTTTCCGGCGAAAACGCACACCACGGCTCTTTCTGAGAAAAAGCAAGCACGGAGGACGAGAAGCGCTTTTGCCCTGCGTAGCGTTCCGGGCAGCGGGTAGAACCAGGCAGAGAATTCCCGGCTAGCAGCTTCCCTGTGGCGGGGAAGTGCAAACGTACACGTTTTCGGCCGAAATGGCGTTTTCCGGCGAAAACGCACACCACGGCTCTTTCTGAGAAAAAGCAAGCACGGAGGACGAGAACCGCTTTTGCCCTGCGTAGCGTTCCGGGCAGCGGGTAGAACCAGGCAGAGAATTCCCGGCTAGCAGCTTCCCTGTGGCGGGGAAGTGCAAACGTACACGTTTTCGGCCGAAAACGCGTTTTCCGGCGAAAACGCACACCACGGCTCTTTCTGAGAAAAAGCAAGCACGGAGGACCAGAACCGCATTTGCCCTGCATAGCGTTCCGGGCAGCGGGTAGAACCAGGCAGAGAATTCCCGGCTAGCAGCTTCCCTGTGGCGAGGAAGTGCAAACGTACACGTTTTCGGCCGAAAATTCGTTTTCCGGCGAAAACGCACACCACGGCTCTTTCTGAGAAAAAGCAAGCACGGAGGACGAGAACCGCTTTTGCCCTGCGTAGCGTTCCGGGCAGCGGGTAGAACCAGGCAGAGAATTCCCGGCTAGCAGATTCCCTGTGGCGGGGAAGTGGAAACCTACACGATTTCGGCCGAAAACGCGTTTTCCGGCGAAAACGCACACCACGGCTCTTTCTGAGAAAAAGCAAGCACGGAGGACGAGAACCGCTTTTGCCCTGCGTAGCGTTCCGGGCAGCGGGTAGAACCAGGCAGAGAATTCCCGGCTAGCAGCTTCCCTGTGGCGGGGAAGTGCAAACGTACACGTTTTCGGCCGAAAATGCGTTTTCCGGCGAAAACGCACACCACGGCTCTTTCTGAGAAAAAGCAAGCACGGAGGACGAGAAGCGCTTTTGCCCTGCATAGCGTTCCGGGCAGCGGGTAGAACCGGGCAGAGAATTCCCGGCTAGCAGCTTCCCTGTGGCGGGGAAGTGCAAACGTACACGTTTTCGGCCGAAAAGGCGTTTTCCGGCGAAAACGCACACCACGGCTCTTTCTGAGAAAAAGCAAGCACGGACGACAAGAATCGCTTTTGCCCTGCGTAGCGTTCCGGGCAGCGGGTAGAACCAGGCAGAGAATTCCCGGCTAGCAGCTTCCCTGTGGCGGGGAAGTGCAAACGTACACGTTTTCGGCCGAAAACGCGTTTTCCGGCGAAAACGCACACCACGGCTCTTTCTGAGAAAAAGCAAGCACGGAGGACGAGAAGCGCTTTTGCCCTGCGTAGCGTTCCGGGCAGCGGGTAGAACCAGGCAGAGAATTCCCGGCTAGCAGCTTCCCTGTGGCGGGGAAGTGCAAACGTACACGTTTTCGGCCGAAAACTCGTTTTCCGGCGAAAACGCACACCACGGCTCTTTCTGAGAAAAAGCAAGCACGGAGGACGAGAACCGCTTTTGCCCTGCGTAGCGTTCCGGGCAGCGGGTCGAACAAGGCAGAGAATTCCCGGCTAGCAGCTTCCCTGTGGCGGGGAAGTGCAAACGTACACGTTTTCGGCCGAAAACGCGTTTTCCGGCGAAAACGCACACCACGGCTCTTTCTGAGAAAAAGCAAGCACGGAGGACGAGAACCGCTTTTGCCCTGCGTAGCGTTCCGGGCAGCGGGTAGAACCAGGCAGAGAATTCCCGGCTAGCAGCTTCCCTGTGGCGGGGAAGTGCAAACCTACACGATTTCGGCCGAAAACGCGTTTTCCGGCGAAAACGCACACCACGGCTCTTTCTGAGAAAAAGCAAGCACGGAGGACCAGAACCGCTTTTGCCCTGCATAGCGTTCCGGGCAGCGGGTAGAACCAGGCAGAGAATTCCCGGCTAGCAGCTTCCCTGTGACGGGGAAGTGCAAACGTACACGTTTTCGGCCGAAAAGGCGTTTTCCGGCGAAAAAGCACACCACGGCTCTTTCTGAGAAAAAGCAAGCACGGAGGACGAGAACCGCTTTTGCCCTGCATAGCGTTCCGGGCAGCGGGTAGAACGAGGCAGAGAATTCCCGGCTAGCAGCTTCCCTGTGGCGGGGAAGTGCAAACGTACACGTTTTCGGCCGAAAATTCGTTTTCCGGCGAAAACGCACACCACGGCTCTTTCTGAGAAAAAGCAAGCACGGAGGACGAGAACCGCTTTTGCCCTGCGTAGCGTTCCGGGCAGCGGGTAGAACCAGGCAGAGAATTCCCGGCTAGCAGCTTCCCTGTGGCGGGGAAGTGCAAACGTACAAGTTTTCGGCCGAAAACGCGTTTTCCGGCGAAAACGCACACCACGGCTCTTTCTGAGAAAAAGCAAGCACGGAGGACGAGAATCGCTTTTGCCCTGTGTAGCGTTCCGGGCAGCGGGTAGAACCAGGCAGAGAATTCCCGGCTAGCAGCTTCCCTGTGGCGGGGAAGTGCAAACCTACACGATTTCGGCCGAAAACGCGTTTTCCGGCGAAAACGCACACCACGGCTCTTTCTGAGAAAAAGCAAGCACGGAGGACGAGAACCGCTTTTGCCCTGCGTAGCGTTCCGGGCAGCGGGTAGAACCAGGCAGAGAATTCCCGGCTAGCAGCTTCCCTGTGGCGGGGAAGTGCAAACGTACACGTTTTCGGCCAAAATGGCGTTTTCCGGCGAAAACGCACACCACGGCTCTTTCTGAGAAAAAGCAAGCACGGAGGACGAGAAGCGCTTTTGCCCTGCGTAGCGTTCCGGGCAGCGGGTAGAACCAGGCAGAGAATTCCCGGCTAGCAGCTTCCCTGTGGCGGGGAAGTGCAAACGTACACGTTTTCGGCCGAAAACGCGTTTTCCGGCGAAAACGCACACCACGGCTCTTTCTGAGAAAAAGCAAGCACGGAGGACGAGAACCGCTTTTGCCCTGCGTAGCGTTCCGGGCAGCGGGTAGAACCAGGCAGAGAATTCCCGGCTAGCAGCTTCCCTGTGGCGGGGAAGTGCAAACGTACACGTTTTCGGCCGAAAACGCGTTTTCCGGCGAAAACGCACACCACGGCTCTTTCTGAGAAAAAGCAAGCACGGACGACAAGAATCGCTTTTGCCCTGCGTAGCGTTCCGGGCAGCGGGTAGAACCAGGCAGAGAATTCCCGGCTAGCAGCTTCCCTGTGGCGGGGAAGTGCAAACGTACATGTTTTCGACGAAAACGCGTTTTCCGGCGAAAACGCACACCACGGCTCTTTCTGAGAAAAAGCAAGCACGGACGACAAGAATCGCTTTTGCCCTGCGTAGCGTTCCGGGCAGCGGGTAGAACCAGGCAGAGAATTCCCGGCTAGCAGCTTCCCTGTGGCCGGGAAGTGCAAACGTACACGTTTTCGGCCGAAAAGGCGTTTTCCGGCGAAAACGCACACCACGGCTCTTTCTGAGAAAAAGCAAGCACGGAGGACGAGAAGCGCTTTTGCCCTGCGTAGCGTTCCGGGCAGCGGGTAGAACCAGGCAGAGAATTCCCGGCTAGCAGCTTCCCTGTGGCGGGGAAGTGCAAACGTACACGTTTTCGGCCGAAAACGCGTTTTCCGGCGAAAACGCACACCACGGCTCTTTCTGAGAAAAAGCAAGCACGGAGGACCAGAACCGCTTTTGCCCTGCATAGCGTTCCGGGCAGGGGGTAGAACCAGGCAGAGAATTCCCGGCTAGCAGCTTCCCTGTGGCGGGGAAGTGCGAACGTACACGTTTTCGGCCGAAAACGCGTTTTCCGGTGAAAACGCACACCACGGCTCTTTCTGAGAAAAAGCAAGCACGGAGGACCAGAACCGCTTTTGCCCTGCATAGCGTTCCGGGCAGCGGGTAGAACCAGGCAGAGAATTCCCGGCTAGCAGCTTCCCTGTGGCGGGGAAGTGCAAACGTACACGTTTTCGGCCGAAAATTCGTTTTCCGGCGAAAACGCACACCACGGCTCTTTCTGAGAAAAAGCAAGCACGGAGGACGAGAACCGCTTTTGCCCTGCGTAGCGTTCCGGGCAGCGGGTAGAACCAGGCAGAGAATTCCCGGCTAGCAGATTCCCTGTGGCGGGGAAGTGGAAACCTACACGATTTCGGCCGAAAACGCGTTTTCCGGCGAAAACGCACACCACGGCTCTTTCTGAGAAAAAGCAAGCACGGAGGACGAGAACCGCTTTTGCCCTGCGTAGCGTTCCGGGCAGCGGGTAGAACCAGGCAGAGAATTCCCGGCTAGCAGCTTCCCTGTGGCGGGGAAGTGCAAACGTACACGTTTTCGGCCGAAAACGCGTTTTCCGGCGAAAACGCACACCACGGCTCTTTCTGAGAAAAAGCAAGCACGGAGGACGAGAATCGCTTTTGCCCCGCGTAGCGTTCCGGGCAGCGGGTTGAACCAGGCAGAGAATTCCCGGCTAGCAGATTCCCTGTGGCGGGGAAGTGGAAACCTACACGATTTCGGCCGAAAACGCGTTTTCCGGCGAAAACGCACACCACGGCTCTTTCTGAGAAAAAGCAAGCACGGAGGACCAGAACCGCTTTTGCCCTGCATAGCGTTCCGGGCAGCGGGTAGAACCGGGCAGAGAATTCCCGGCTAGCAGCTTCCCTGTGGCGGGGAAGTGCAAACGTACACGTTTTCGGCCGAAAAGGCGTTTTCCGGCGAAAACGCACACCACGGCTCTTTCTGAGAAAAAGCAAGCACGGAGGACGAGAAGCGCTTTTGCCCTGCGTAGCGTTCCGGGCAGCGGGTAGAACCAGGCAGAGAATTCCCGTCTAGCAGCTTCCCTGTGGCGGGGCAGTTCAAACGTACACATTTTCGGCCGAAAACGCGTTTTCCGGCGAAAACGCACACCACGGCTCTTTCTGAGAAAAAGCAAGCACGGAGGACGAGAACCGCTTTTGCCCTGCGTAGCGTTCCGGGCAGCGGGTAGAACCAGGCAGAGAATTCCCGGCTAGCAGCTTCCCTGTGGCGGGGCAGTTCAAACGTACAAGTTTTCGGCCGAAAACGCGTTTTCCGGCGAAAACGCACACCACGGCTCTTTCTGAGAAAAAGCAAGCACGGAGGACGAGAACCGCTTTTGCCCTGCGTAGCGTTCCGGGCAGCGGGTAGAACCAGGCAGAGAATTCCCGGCTAGCAGCTTCCCTGTGGCGGGGAAGTGCAAACGTACACGTTTTCGGCCGAAAACGCGTTTTCCGGCGAAAACGCACACCACGGCTCTTTCTGAGAAAAAGCAAGCACGGAGGACGAGAACCGCTTTTGCCCTGCGTAGCGTTCCGGGCAGCGGGTAGAACCAGGCAGAGAATTCCCGGCTAGCAGCTTCCCTGTGGCGGGGAAGTGCAAACGTACACGTTTTCGGCCGAAAACGCGTTTTCCGGCGAAAACGCACACCACGGCTCTTTCTGAGAAAAAGCAAGCACGGAGGACGAGAAGCGCTTTTGCCCTGCGTAGCGTTCCGGGCAGCGGGTAGAACCAGGCAGAGAATTCCCGGCTAGCAGCTTCCCTGTGGCGGGGAAGTGCAAACGTACACGTTTTCGGCCGAAAACGCGTTTTCCGGCGAAAACGCACACCACGGCTCTTTCTGAGAAAAAGCAAGCACGGAGGACGAGAACCGCTTTTGCCCTGCGTAGCGTTCCGGGCAGCGGGTCGAACAAGGCAGAGAATTCCCGGCTAGCAGCTTCCCTGTGGCGGGGAAGTGCAAACGTACACGTTTTCGGCCGAAAACGCGTTTTCCGGCGAAAACGCACACCACGGCTCTTTCTGAGAAAAAGCAAGCACGGAGGACCAGAACCGCTTTTGCCCTGCATAGCGTTCCGGGCAGCGGGTAGAACCAGGCAGAGAATTCCCGGCTAGCAGCTTCCCTGTGACGGGGAAGTGCAAACGTACACGTTTTCGGCCGAAAAGGCGTTTTCCGGCGAAAAAGCACACCACGGCTCTTTCTGAGAAAAAGCAAGCACGGAGGACCAGAACCGCTTTTGCCCTGCATAGCGTTCCGGGCAGCGGGTAGAACGAGGCAGAGAATTCCCGGCTAGCAGCTTCCCTGTGGCGGGGAAGTGCAAACGTACACGTTTTCGGCCGAAAATTCGTTTTCCGGCGAAAACGCACACCACGGCTCTTTCTGAGAAAAAGCAAGCACGGAGGACGAGAACCGCTTTTGCCCTGCGTAGCGTTCCGGGCAGCGGGTAGAACCAGGCAGAGAATTCCCGGCTAGCAGCTTCCCTGTGGCGGGGAAGTGCAAACGTACAAGTTTTCGGCCGAAAACGCGTTTTCCGGCGAAAACGCACACCACGGCTCTTTCTGAGAAAAAGCAAGCACGGAGGACGAGAATCGCTTTTGCCCTGTGTAGCGTTCCGGGCAGCGGGTAGAACCAGGCAGAGAATTCCCGGCTAGCAGCTTCCCTGTGGCGGGGAAGTGCAAACCTACACGATTTCGGCCGAAAACGCGTTTTCCGGCGAAAACGCACACCACGGCTCTTTCTGAGAAAAAGCAAGCACGGAGGACGAGAACCGCTTTTGCCCTGCGTAGCGTTCCGGGCAGCGGGTAGAACCAGGCAGAGAATTCCCGGCTAGCAGCTTCCCTGTGGCGGGGAAGTGCAAACGTACACGTTTTCGGCCAAAATGGCGTTTTCCGGCGAAAACGCACACCACGGCTCTTTCTGAGAAAAAGCAAGCACGGAGGACGAGAAGCGCTTTTGCCCTGCGTAGCGTTCCGGGCAGCGGGTAGAACCAGGCAGAGAATTCCCGGCTAGCAGCTTCCCTGTGGCGGGGAAGTGCAAACGTACACGTTTTCGGCCGAAAACGCGTTTTCCGGCGAAAACGCACACCACGGCTCTTTCTGAGAAAAAGCAAGCACGGAGGACGAGAACCGCTTTTGCCCTGCGTAGCGTTCCGGGCAGCGGGTAGAACCGGGCAGAGAATTCCCGGCTAGCAGCTTCCCTGTGGCGGGGAAGTGCAAACGTACACGTTTTCGGCCGAAAACGCGTTTTCCGGCGAAAACGCACACCACGGCTCTTTCTGAGAAAAAGCAAGCACGGAGGACGAGAAGCGCTTTTGCCCTGCGTAGCGTTCCGGGCAGCGGGTCGAACCAGGCAGAGAATTCCCGGCTAGCAGCTTCCCTGTGGCGGGGAAGTGCAAACGTACACGTTTTCGGCCGAAAACGCGTTTTCCGGCGAAAACGCACACCACGGCTCTTTCTGAGAAAAAGCAAGCACGGAGGACGAGAACCGCTTTTGCCGTGCGTAGCGTTCCGGGCAGCGGGTAGAACCAGGCAGAGAATTCCCGGCTAGCAGCTTCCCTGTGGCGGGGAAGTGCAAACGTACACGTTTTCGGCCGAAAACGCGTTTTCCGGCGAAAACGCACACCACGGCTCTTTCTGAGAAAAAGCAAGCACGGAGGACGAGAACCGCTTTTGCCCTGCGTAGCGTTCCGGGCAGCGGGTAGAACCAGGCAGAGAATTCCCGGCTAGCAGCTTCCCTGTGGCGGGGAAGTGCAAACCTACACGATTTCGGCCGAAAACGCGTTTTCCGGCGAAAACGCACACCACGGCTCTTTCTGAGAAAAAGCAAGCACGGAGGACGAGAACCGCTTTTGCCCTGCGTAGCATTCCGGGCAGCGTGTAGAACCAGGCAGAGAATTCCCGGCTAGCAGCTTCCCTGTGGTGGGGAAGTGCAAACGTACATGTTTTCGACGAAAACGCGTTTTCCGGCGAAAACGCACACCACGGCTCTTTCTGAGAAAAAGCAAGCACGGACGACAAGAATCGCTTTTGCCCTGCGTAGCGTTCCGGGCAGCGGGTAGAACCAGGCAGAGAATTCCCGGCTAGCAGCTTCCCTGTGGTGGGGAAGTGCAAACGTACACGTTTTCGGCCGAAAACGCGTTTTCCGGCGAAAACGCACACCACGGCTCTTTCTGAGAAAAAGCAAGCACGGAGGACGAGAACCGCTTTTGACCTGCGTAGCGTTCTGGGCAGCGGGTAGAACCAGGCAGAGAATTCCCGGCTAGCAGCTTCCCTGTGGATGACAGTTTGACATGGGGTTGTTAGAGTGACCACGAGGTGGCACTGTGACATTCTGGTGGTACTGTGACATGTGGATGGCACTGTGACATGGTGGTGTCACTGTGACATTATAATGGCATTGTGACATGGGGGTGGCATTCTCACATGGGGGTGGCACTGTGATATGTGGACATCACCGTGACAGTGATTTGGCACTGTGACATGGGTTTGGCACTGTGACATGGGTGTGGCACTGTGACATGAGTGCTGCCCTGTGACTTGGGGGTGGCACTGTGACATGGGGACAGCACTATTACTTGTGGGCAGCACTGTGACATGAGGATGGCACTGTGCATTGAAACAGCACTGTGACATGGGGACGGTACAATGACATAGGGTGGTGATGTTACATGGGGATGGCACTGTGTCATGGGGATGGCAGTGTGACATGAGTTTGGCATGGTGACATGTGTGCGAAACAGTGACTTCACTGTGACACTGTGACATGGGGCGGCATTGTGACATGTTGTTGCACGAGTTGCACTGTGACATGGGAGTGGTACTGTGACATGGGGGTGGCACTGTGACAATGGTGCGATACTATGAGATGGGGGTGGCTCTGTGACATGGGTATGGCTCTGTGACCTGGCGGTTGCATTGTCACATTGGGTTGGTAGTGTGACATGGGGACGGCACTGTGATATGAGTGTGGCATTGTGACATTGTGGTGGCACAGTGACATGAGGGTGGCTCTGTGACATGTGGATGTCACTGTGACAGTGGGGTTGCACTGTGACATGGGGGTGGCACTGTGACATGAGGACAGAACTGTGACATGGGGGCAGCCTTGTGACATGGTGGTGGCACTGTGACATTGGGGTGGCACTGTTACATTGGGGTAGCACTTTGTCATAGGGGTAGTACTGTGACATGTGGACAGCACTGTGACATGGGGGTGGCACTGTGACATGGGGTTGGTACTGTGACATGGCGGTGGTACTGTGACGTGGGGGTTTCACTGTGTTACTGATTTTATTAACAACCGAAATTAAATTGTGTTTGATTTTAATAGAAGCATAGAATTAAGAGAGATTTTAGTAAAAATCATTTTACATTTATTGCATTTTGAATCTGGCAACCGACTGCTACTCTAAAATTCCCTGTACAGCCCTGTACCAAGGCCGAAGGGATTGGTCATAATTGTCCAGTGGGAACGGTTAGAACCCAGGTAACAAAACACGAGGTGATTTGTAAACTGATTTATAATACATACATAGGACTAGAAGAATGCAAGTAGGTGTCAAGGTCCAGGATTAATGGGAATCTGACCCCACTGACCCACGGACCACCTACTCCCATTACACCCCAGACCCATTTCTAGACATTTCTAACCTCTACTGCCCCGATTCGGAAATAGGAGGAGAATATGTTAATGATTTCTTGGAAACTGTATGTTTATGTATGAAGACTTAATGAATATGTATGAGTAAGTTCTATAAAAGGTGTGTGATTCTGGTGCTCGGCACGTGTTGTTGGTGAGAGCACTCCCCTACACGTCCGCCCATCAATAAAGAAGTGTCTGCTTATCTGCATCACATTGGTGGCGATAAGTTATTTTTATCCCGGATTTCGGTGACAACTGTAATATGGCGGTGGCACAGTGACATTCTGGCGGCACTGTGACATGGGTACGGTACTGTGACATTGGGATGGCACTGTGACATGGGGATGGCAGTGTGACATGGGGATGGCAGTGTGTCACGGGGGCGGCATGGTGACATGGGGACGGTACTGTCACATGGCAGCATCACTATGATACGGCGGTGGCACTGTGACATGGGGACGGCACTGTAACGTGAGGGTGCCACTGTGACATGGCAGTGGCATTGTGACAAGGGAATGGCACTGTGTCACGGAAGACACTGTGCCATGGGGACGGCACTGTGACATAGCAGCGGCAGTGTGACATGGCAGTGGCACTGTGACATGGGGATGGCACTGTGACATTGTGGTGGTGCTGTGACATGGGGACTGCACAGTGACATGGAGTGGCACTGTGACATGGGAGCAGCACTGTGACATGTGGATGGCACTGTGACATGGGGATGGCACAGTGACTTTAGTGTGACAGTGTGAAATGGGGATGGCACTGTGACATTGTAGTGCACTGTGACATTGCTGTAGCACTGTGACATGGTGACCGTACTGTGATATGGGGCTGTCTCTATCACATGGGGACAGCATTGTGACGTGGCGACGGCACTGTGACATGGGAATGACATTATGTCATGGGGTTGGCACAGTGATATGTGGATGACAGTGTGCCATGGTGGCGCCGCTGTGACAAAGGGGTAGCACTGTGACATGGGCGTGGCGCTGTGACATGGGAAGTGGACTGTGACATTGTGGTG
This sequence comes from Athene noctua, assembly GCF_965140245.1. Classification (NCBI taxonomy): domain Eukaryota; kingdom Metazoa; phylum Chordata; class Aves; order Strigiformes; family Strigidae; genus Athene; species Athene noctua. Next base: position 85,560 of record NW_027437668.1, read on the forward strand.
GCACTATGACATGGGGACTGCACTGTGACATGGGAGTGTCACTATGACTTGGGCTGGGCACTGTGATTTGGGGACATCCTTGTGACGTGAGGGCGGCAGTGTGACATGGGACGGCAGTGTGACATGAGGACGGCACTGTGACATGGGGGGTGGCTCTGGGACATGGGGATGACACTCTGACATGGGGACGGCACTGTGACATCGGAGTGGCACTGTGACATGGGGGTGGCACTGTGACATGGGCACGGCAGTGTGACATGGGTGCGGCACTGTGACATGGGGCCGACACTGTGACATGGGGAAGGAACGGTGACATGGGGTCTGCACTGTGACATGGGGGTGGCAATGTGACATGGGGGCGGCACTATGACATGGGGGCGGCACGGTGTCATGGGGGTGTCACTATGACTTGGGCTGGGCACTGTGATTTGGGGACATCCTTGTGACATGAGGGCGGCAGTGTGACATGGGACGGCAGTGTGACATGAGGACGGCACTGTGACATGGGGGGTGGCGCTGGGACATGGGGATGACACTCTGACATGGGGACGGCACTGTGACATCGGAGTGGCACTGTGACATGGGGGTGGCACTGTGACATGGGCACGGCAGTGTGACATGGGTGCGGCACTGTGACATGGGGCCGACACTGTGACATGGGGAAGGAACGGTGACATGGGGTCTGCACTGTGACATGGGGGTGGCAATGTGACATGGGGGCGGCACTATGACATGGGGGCAGCACGGTGTCATGGGGGTGTCACTATGACATTGGGGTGGCACTGTGACTTTGTGGTGGCACTATGACATGGGGACTGCAGTGTGACATGGGTGTGTCACTATGAAATGGGGGTGGCACAGTGACTTGGAAGTGGCACTGTGACATGGGGACACAATTGTGACATGGGTGCGGCAATGTGACATGTGGGTGGACTGTGACATGGAGGCAGTACCGTGACTTTAGTGTGACACTGTGAAATGGGTTTGGCTCTGTGACATTGGGGTGTTACTGTGACATGAAACTAGCACAATGAAAAGTAGTGGCACGGTGACATGGGGGTGGCACTGTGACAAGGGGGTGGCACTGTGACATGGGGGGGTCACTCTGACATGGGTGTGGCACTGTGACATGGGGACAGCATTGTGACATGGGAGTGGCACTGTGACAAGGGGTTGGCACTGTGACATGGGTGGGTCACTCTGACATGGGGTGGCACTGTGACTTGGTAGTGGCACTGTGACATGGGGGGTCACTCTGACATGGGTGTGGCACTGTGATATTGGGTTGGCAGTGTGAGATGTGATGCCACTGTTTACTTGGGAGCCTCACTGTGACATGGGGGTGGCTCTGTGACATGGGGACAGCACTGTGACATGGCTGTAGCACTGTGACATGGGGGTGGCACGGTGAGATGGAGACGGCACCATGACTTTAGTGTGACACTGTGAAATGGGGATGGCTCTGTGACATTGAGGTGGCATTGTGACAGGAAAATAGAGCAGTGACAAGCAGTGGCACTGTGACATGGGGGTGGCACTGTGACATGGGGGTGACATTATGAAATTGGGTTGGCACTGTGTCATGGCAGTGGCACTGTGCCACGAGGACTGCATTGTGACTTGTCAGTGGAACTGTGACATGGGGGTGGCACTGTGACATGTCGTCAGCTCTGTGACATGGGGACGTCACTGTGACATGGGAACGGCACTGTGACATGGTGTTGGCATTCTGACATGGGGACGGCAGTGTGTCACGGGGGCGGCACTGTGATATAGGGAGGGTACTATCGCATGGCAACATCACTATGATACTGCCGTGGCACTGTGACATGGGAACGCCACTGTGACAAAGGGGTGGCACTGTGACATGGGTGTGGCGCTGTGACATGGGGGTTGCACTGTGACGTAGGGATGGGAGTGTGACATGGGGGCGGCACAGTGACAGGGGTTTGGCACTGTGACATGGGGAGTGCACTGTGACATGGGCACCTTACTGTGACATTGGGCTATCACTGTGACATGGGGACAGCATTATGACTTGGGGGTGGCACTGTGACATGGGGAAGGCACAGTTACATCGAAATGCGCTCTTACATGGGGACGGCACTGTGACATGTGTGTGGCACTGTGACATGGGGATGGCACAGTGACATTGGCATGGCACTGTGCCATGGGGACTGCATTGTGACATGGGGGTGGCACTGTGATTTGGGAGTGGCACTGTGACATTGGCATGGCACTGTGACATGGGGACTGCATTGTGACATGGGGATGGCACTGGGACATGGGGGCAGCGCTGTGACATTGGGACGGCAGTGTGAAATGGGGGCGTCACTGTGACATGGGGGCAGCACTGTGACTTTAGTGTGCCACTATGAAATGGGGGTGGTACTGTGTAATAGGGGTGGCACTGTGAAATTTTGGTGGCACTATGACATGGGGACTGCACTGTGACATGGGAGTGTCACTATGACTTGGGCTGGGCACTGTGATTTGGGGACATCCCTGTGACATGAGAGCGGCAGTGTGACATGGGACGGCAGTGTGACATGAGGACGGCACTGTGACATGGGGGGTGGCGCTGGGACATGGGGATGACACTCTGACATGGGGACGGCACTGTGACATCGGAGTGGCACTGTGACATAGGGGTGGCACTGTGACATGGGCACGGCAGTGTGACATGGGTGCAGCACTGTGACATGGGGCCGACACTGTGACATGGGGAAGGAACGGTGACATGGGGTCTGCACTGTGACATGGGGGTGGCAATGTGACATGGGGGCGGCACTATGACATGGGTGCGGCACTATGACATGGGGGTGGCACTCTGACATTGGCATGGCACTGTGACATTGGGGTGCCACTGTGACTTGGGCTTGGCACTGTGACCCATGGGAGGCACTATGTCATGGGTGTGGCAGTGAGACTTCTGGGTGGCACTATGACATGGGAGTGGCACTATCATATGGGGATGGCACTGTGACATTGGGATGTCACTGTGACTTCAGGATGTCACTGTGACTTTGGCATGGCTCTGTGCCATTGGGATGGCACTGTGACATGGGGATGGCACTGTGACATGGGTGTGGCACGGTGACATGGCGGTGGCACTGTGACATGGGGATGGCATTGTGACATGGCGTGTCACTATGAAAGTGGGGTGGCACTGTGACATGGGGGCTGAACTGTGACATGGGGATGGCACCGTGACATGGGGATGGCTCTGTGACATAGGGGTGGCACCATGACATTGGGGCGTCACTGTGACATGGGGGTGGCACTTTGACATGGTGGAGGCACTGTGCCATGGGGACGGCAGTGTGACATGGGGGCGGCACGATGATATGGCAGTGTCAATATGACCAGGGGGCGGCACTGTGACATGGGGACGGCACTGTGACATGGGGGCGGCACGGTGACATGGGTGTGGCACGGTGACATGTTGTCTGCTCTGTGACATGGGGACGTCACTGTGACATGGGAACGGCACTGAGAAATGGTGGTGGCACTCTGACATGGGGACGGCAGAGTGTCACGGGGGCGGCAATGTGATATAGGGAGGGTACTATCACATGGCAGCATCACTATGATACGGCGGTGGCACTGTGACATGGGAATGGCACTGTGACATGAGGGTGCCACTGTGACATGGCAGTAGCATTGTGACAAGGGGATGGCACTGTGTCATGGGAAGGCACTGTGCCATGGGGACGGCACTGTGACATTGTGGTAGTGCTGTGATATGGGGACTGCACTGTGGCATTGTGGTGGCACTGTGACATGGGTGCGGAACTGTGACATAGGGACTGCACAGTGACATGGAGTCGCACTGTGACATGGGAGCAGCACTGTGACATGTGGATGGCACTGTGACATGGAGGTGGCACTGTGACATGGAGATGGCACAGCGACTTTAGTGTGACAGTGTGAAATGGAGATGGCACTGTGACATTGTAGTGCACTGTGACATTGCTGTAGCACTGTGACATGGTGACCGTACTGTGATATGGGGAGGCAGTGTGACTTGGGGGCGGCACTGTGACAAGGGGGTGGCACTTGTCGCAGATGAAAGTATTGACACGGTAAAGATTTAGAAAAATAATCTAGATTTATTAATAACTAACAACTATTTGCCAATACAAAATAACTCAGAAAGAAAAGCGACTTATTCAGGTTCTAAAATGACAATATTCACTCTAACTTACTTAACGGTACCTTAATTTATACACATATATACATGCACATACACAAACCAGACATATACATACAGAAACAAAAGGGTTTGGGTTCAGTAAAATGAACCCAAAAGGGACAAGCACACAGGAACAAGGGTAAGGGTACGTACCCACACACCCCCCCCAATAAACAGGTGAAATAGAAGCTAGTTCAAAGAAAATTTCCCTCTCGAGTTCAGAGCAAATACTCACAATGCCTTGGCATTCCTCAACGGGCGATAATGGAGACTCGAGCGGGGGGACTTCGCCCTGGCCTTCTGTCTGGAGCAGACGACACCTGAGAGGCGTCCCAGCTCAGGGGAGATGCTGGTCACAGCCCGCTGCGATCCAGGAGAGCTCAAAGGGCCTCTCTGGTGGTCGCAGTTTATAGGATCCAAGATAATTGACTTTTGTCAAATGCTATCTGGTGCCTTCCGGCAGTTGCACAAGAATTTGAATAACATGCAACCCTGTTACTGCTCCAACTGATCACATCCCAGGCACAGGGGTGTCAGGCCATCAGGAGATGATGGGCCAGTATAACCCTTTCCAAGCAACTGGGGGGGCAGAGGCCAGGCTCCTCAAGGTTATCAGTCCTTATCTCCACAGATTGGTGTATGGCTCGGGGGAATGTGGATGGAATCACACCTGGCACCAAGCAGCCCAACAAGGACGGCAGGGAGGGGCCGGAATTGCACCACCACAGCACTGTGACATGAGAAGTGGACTGTGACATGGGGACGGCACAGTGACATGGGGGCGCCATGGTGACATTGGTCTGGCACTGTCACATTGGTGTGGCACTGTGACATTGGGGTGGCACTGTGACATGGGGATGGCTCTGTGACATGGGGACAGCATTGTGACGTGGCGATGGCACTGTGACATGGGAGTGACATTATGTCATGGAGTGGCACAGTGATATGTGGATGACAGTGTGCCATGGGGGCGCCACTGTGACAAAGGGGTGGCACTGTGACATGTGGACGTCACTGTGACATGGGGACTGCACTGTGACATGGGAAGTGGACTGTGACATTCTGGTGGCACTGTGACATGGGCGCGGAACTGTGATATGGAGACAGCACTGTGACACTGCGGTGGCACTGTGACATGGTGGCGGTACTATGACATGAGGATGGCAGTGTGACATGCCGGTGGCACTGTGATATGGGGACAGCACTGTGACATGGGGATGGCACTGTGACATTAGGACGGCATGGTGACATAGGGTAGCACTGTGACATGGGGACGGCAATTTGACACGGGGGCAGCATTTTTACATGGGGGCGGCATTGTGACATGTGGGTGGCACTGTAATATGTGGACGTCACTGTAACAGTGAGATGGCATTATGACATGGCGACAGAACTGTGACATGGAGATGGCACTGTGATATGTGGGTGGCACTGAGACATGGAAGTGACATTGTAACATTGGTTTGGCACTGTGACATGGGTGTGGCACTGTGACATGAGTGTGGCAATATGACATGGGTGTGGCACTGTGACTTGAAAACGGCACTGTGACATGTGTGTGGCACTGTGTACATGGGGACGGCACAGTGACATGGGCTTGGCACTGTGCCATGGGGACTGCATTGTGACATGGGGATGGCACTGGGACATGGGGTTGGCAGTGTGACATGGGGATGGCACTGTGACATGGGGGCAGCACTGTGACATTTGGACGGTAGTGTGATATGGGGGCGTCACTGTGACATGGGGACGGCACTGTGACATGGGGAGGGCACTGTGACATTATGGTGGCACTGTGACATTGAGGATGCACTGTGACATGGGGGCGGCACTGTGACATGCGGGTGGCTCTGTGACATGGGGACAGCACTGTGACATGGGTGTGGCACTGTGACATCCTGGTGGCACTGTGACATGGGGGCAGCACTGTGACATCGGAGTGGCACTGTGACATGGGGGCAGCACTGTGACATCGGAGTGGCACTGTGTTGGAGAATGGCCTCAAGAGCAAGGACATGGCAGCATGGTAAAACTGTTTAGAGATGAAATACGGGGTGATTTGTTACGTCTGCACAAGACAGATGTCGCTTGAGTTGCTTAGCTACTATCTCCTGCCTGGAACTGGAGCTGCCCCCCTACCTGCGAGTATGTCAGCAAGAGATTACTCCAAAAACCTACCCAAACTGGCTCAGCGGTTTGGCCCGGACCCAGGGCGCAATGGAGGCTGCGCAGGACTGCAGGGTGGAAAGGTCAGCAGTGAGGAAGAGGAGAAACCTCCTCTTCACGACCACCGACCAGCCCTTCACGCCCCCTGCCCAGGACAGTAGGAGCTCATTGCGCAGGCGTAAAAGGGAGGAGACCTAATTACAATAAGAAGCGAAGATAGGCGGAGATAGAACATAAATATGTATAGGCGTTCTATGTATATGCAATACTCAGTGGATATAAGGATGTAAGCAGACACAGTAAAGCTGAAGCTCGCTCTGTCATTCACATTGAATCGACTGCTTGCTTCCTCCGCTCGTCGAAAGTTCGTGGACTAGAGCACTGTGACGTGGGGACAGCACTGTGACATGGGGATGTCACTGGGTCATTAGAATTCCACTGTGACATGGGCACAGCACTGTGACACGTTGGTGGCACTGTGACATGGGGACGGCATTGTTACATGGGGATGGCACTGTGACATGGGCGCAGCATTGTGACATGGATACAGCACTGTGACATGGGCGTGGCACTGTGACATGGGGACGGCACTGTGAGATGGGGCTGGTGCTGTGACATGGGGACAGCACTCAGACATGGGGACAGCACTATGACATGTGGACACCGCTGTGACATAGGGGTGGTGCTGTGACATGTGGGTTGCAATGTGACATTGGGATGGCACTGTGACATGTGGTGGTCACAGTGACAGTGGGGTGACACTGTGACATGGAGACGGTACTGTGACATGGGGACAGCAGTGTGACTTGTGAGTGGTGTTACAATCAGACAAAGCCAATTTTTATAAAATTTTTATTTGGTTTCAATCGATTTAGGGTGGGAAGCAATAGGCAAAGCAGCGCTGGGTGCATGGAGAGCCGCAGCTCTGCCACACGCACACCGAGTGCCAAAAAGCAGCGGTTTTTATACTCTTGTGCCATCGTCTTTAACCGATCCTCTCTCACCAGATGATTGTCCTGCTTTTTCTCCATTGGGTCCTTTGAGATGCTTGGGTCTTTGTCCTCCTCCTGTGGGGTCTTTGGAAGTCTCGAAGCCTTGGTCTCCTGGTGCGCTTTTCTCCTATTGGATCCTTTAAAAATTCCATCTTTTGGCGACTTTTCTTCAAGCAGCAGTTACAGGTTATCTCTAGGTGGGGGGGGGGGGGGGGGTGTCCGAGAAGCGGTTACCTATCAGCTCTAGGTGATGAGGTTTCCGAGAAGTAGTTACATTTTTCCAGCCGAATGGCATACTTTATATTTTATCCATATATATTCAAACATCCAGTGTAACTGCAAATCATTTCAACACCCACACAGGGTACCGTTACAATACTTTAGACAGCAGGATAGTGTGGTTTAACATTTACAGATCATTCAAACCTATCATACCCGCCCTGCTTAACTTAGCAAATTAGTTACAATAGTTTATTACAGTGGCACTGAGACATGGAGGCGGCACTGTGACATTGGGACAGCACTGTGACATGGGAGTGGCATTGTGGCATGGGGGACAGCAGTGTGACATGGGGGCGGCACTGTGACATGGGGGCGGTAATGTGACATGGGGATGGCATTGTGACATGAGGGTGGCACTGTGACATGGGGACAGCACTGGGTCGTTAGAGTTGCACTGTGACCTGGGGGTGGCACTGTGACATGAGGGCAGCACTGCGACATGGGGACTGCACTGTGCCATGGGGGCGGTACTGTGTCATGGGAGTGGCACTGTGTCCTGCGGGTGGCACTGTGCCATTGGGGGAGGTACTGTGACATGGCGGTGGCACTGTGACATGTGGACGGCATTGAGACATAGGCTTGGCAATGTGACATGGGGATAGCACTGGGACATTGGGGTGGCACTGTGACATGGAGGTGGCACTGTGACATGTGGACGTCACAGTGACATGGGGGTGGCACTGTGACATGGGGGCAACGGTGTGACCTTGGGGGTGGCACTGTGACATGGGGGACAGCAGTGTGACATGAGGGTGGCACTGTGACATGGGGAAGGCAGTGGGTCATTAGAGTTGCACTGTGACCTGGGGGTGGCACTGTGACATGTGGACAGCATTGAGACAGAGGCTTGGCAATGTGACATGGGGACGGCTCTGTGACATTGGGGTGGCACTGTGACGTGGGAGTGGCACTGTGCCATGGGGGAGGTAATGTGACATGGGGACGTCACTGTGACATGGGTACCACAGTGGCACTGTGATATGGAGGATGGCACTGTGACATGGGGGCCACAGTGTGACACGGGTGCGGTTCTCTGACATGGGAGCTGTTCTGTGACACGGGGGTGGCTCTGTCACACGGGAGTGGCATTGTGACATGAGGATGGCACTGTGACATGGGGTGCCATGTGACATTGGGGTGGCACTGTCACAGTGGGGTGGCAACGTGAAATTCTGGTGGCACTGTGATATGCGTACGGCACTTTGACATGTGGATGGCAATGTGACATGGGGCCGTCACTGTACCATGGAGGCTGCATTGTGACATGGCGGTGGCACCGTGACCGGTGGACGTCACTGTGATAGTGGGGTGGAACTGTGACATGGGGAAGGCAGTGTGAAATAGGGGTGGCACTGTGACATGGCGGCGGCACTGTGACATTGGGTCCACATATTGACATGAGGGTGGCACTGTGACACGGGGACAGCACTGGGTCATTAGAGTTGAATTGTGACATGGGGACGGCACTGTGACATGTGGATCACACTGTGACATGTGGGTGGCAATGTGATATTGGGACGGCATTGTGACATGGTGTCAGCACTGTGACATGAGGGTGGCACTGTGACATGTGTGTGGCAGTTTTATATGGGCAGGGTACTGTGACATGGAGTTGTGATGAGTCATGGGGTGGCACTCTTACATGGCGTGGCACTGTGATATGGGGACGGCACTGTGACATGACAGTGGCATTGTGACATGGGAGTGACACTGTGACAGTGGGGTGGCACTAAGACATTCTGGTGTCGCTGTGACATTGGTAAGGCACTGTGACATGGGGACAGCAATGTGACATTGGGATGGCACTGTGACATGTTGTCATCTCTGTGACATTGGGGTGGCACTGTAACATGGGGACGGCACTGTGACATGCAGAATGTACTGTGACATGGGGACAGCAGTGTGACATGGGGATGGCACTATGACATGCGGACGGCGCTGTGACATGGGGACGCGCTGTGATATGGGGGTGGCACTGTGACAAGTGGGTGGCAATGTGACATTGGGATGGCACTGTGACATGGTTGCGGCACTGTGACACGTGGACAGCACTGTTACATGGGGTGCCACTGTGACATGGCAGTGCCACTGTGAAATTGTGGTGGCACTGTGACTTGTGTACGGCACTGTGACATGGGGACGGTACAGTGACTTGAGGGCGGCGCTCTCACGTGGGAATGGCACTGTGACATGGGGGTGGCACTGTGACATGTGGGTGGTAATGTGACATTGGGATGGCATTGTGACATGGTTACGGCACTGTGACATGTGGATCGAACTGTGACATGGAGGTGTCACTGTGACATGTGGATGTCACTGTGCCAGTGGGGTGGCACTGTGACATGGGGACGGCAGCGTGACATGGCGGTGGCACTGTTATATGGGGGTGTCACTGTGACATGAGGACAGCATTGTGACATGGGGACAGCACTGTGACATGGGGACGGCACTGTGACATGGGGGTTGCACCGTGACATAGGGTCGGCAGTGTGACATGGGGGCGGCACGGTGACGTGTGGTTGGCAGTGTCACATTGCGATGGCACTTTGACATGGAGGCTGCACTGTGACATGGTGTGGCACTGTGTAAATGGGGACGACACTATAACATGGGGACAGCACTGTGACATGGGAATGGCACTGTGACATGGGGGTGGCAGTGTCACATGGGGACGGAACTGGGTCATTAGAGTTGCACTGTGACATAAGTGTGGCACTGTGACATGGGGATGGCAGTGTGACATGGGGGTGGCGCTGTGCCATGGGGGTGGCACTGGGGGCGGTACTCTGACCTGGGGGTGACACTATGACCTGGGGGTGGCACTGTGACATTCTGGTGGCACTGTGACATGTGGACGTCACTGTGACAGTGGGGTGGCACTGTTACATGGGGACGGTACCGTGTCATGGGTTTGGCACTGTGATACGAGGACAGAACTGTGACATGGAGGTGGCACTGTGACATGGGTTTGGCAATGTGACTTATTGTGACACTGTGACATGGGGCTGGATCTGTGACATGGGGCAGGCTCTGTGACATAGGGATGGCTCTCTGACATGGGGACAGCAGTGTGATATGAGGGTGGCACCTTGACATGGGGGTGTTACTATGATATGGCTGTGGCTCTGTGACATGGGGACGGCACTCTAACATGTGGGTGCCACTGTGACATGGGGACGGCACTGTAACATGGATGCAGCATTGGGGACAGCACTGTGATGGTGGCGGTACTGTGATATTGGGTGGCACTGTGCAATGGTGGTGGCACTGTGATATGGCGGTGGAATTGTGACAACAGGTTGGTGGCACTGTGATATGGCGGTGGAATTGTGACAACAGGTTGGCACTTTGACATGTGGATGGCTCTGTGACCTCGGGGCGGTGCTGTGACATTCTGGTGGCACTGTGACATGTGGATGGCACTGTGCCAGTGGGGTGACACTGTGTCATGGGTGCAGCACTGTGTCATGGGAGTGGCATTGTGGAATGGGGGACAGCAGTGTGACATGGGGGCGGCACTGTGACATGGGGCGGTAATGTGACATGGGGATGGCATTGTGACATGAGGGTGGCACTGTGACATGGGGACAGCACTGGGTCGTTAGAGTTGCACTGTGACCTGGGGGTGGCACTGTGACATGAGAGCAGCACTGCGACATGGGGACTGCACTGTGCCATGGGGGCGGTACTGTGTCATGGGAGTGGCACTGTGTCCTGCGGGTGGCACTGTGTCATTGGGGGAGGTACTGTGACATGGCGGTGGCACTGTGACATGTGGACGGCATTGAGATGTGACATGGGGACAGCACTGGGATATTGGAGTGGCACTGTGACATGGAGGTGGCACTGTGACATGTGGACGTCACAGTGACATGGGGGTGGCACTGTGACAAGGGGGTGGCACTGTGCCATAGTGGCGGTACTGTGTCTTGGGGGTGGCACTGTGACATGAGGGCAATCTGGTGGCACTGTGACATGTGGACGTCACTGTGAAAGGGGGTGGCGCTGTGACATGGGAATGGTACCGTGACATGGGTGTGGTACTGTGACTTCAGTGTGAAAATGTGACATGGGGTTGGATCTGTGACAGGCGAGCGTCATAATTATGTGGCGGTGTATTTGTGACATGGGGTCGGCACTGTGACATGGGGGTGGCACTGTGACATGGGGACGGTACTGTGACATGGGGGTGGCAGTGTTATATGGTGGTGGTACTGTGACATGGGGTTGGCATTGTGACATGGGGACAGCACTGTGGCATGGTGGTGGCACTCTGACATGGGGACGGCAGTGTGTCACGGGGGCGGCACTGTGACATGTGGACGGTACTATCATATGGCAGCGTCACTATGATACGGCGGTGGCATTGTGACATCGGGATGGCACAGTACCATGAGGGTGCCACCGTGACATGGAAGTGGCATTGTGACAAGGGGATGGCACTGTGTCACGGGAAGGCACTGTGCCATGGGGACGGCACTGTGACATGGCAGTGGCACTGTGACATTGTGGTTGCACTGTGCCATGGGGACGGCACTGGGACATTGTGGTTGCACTGTGACATGGGGATGACACTGTGACAGAGGGGTGGCACTGTGACATGGTGGTGGCATTATGGGCATGGCACGGTGACATGGGGATGGCACTGTGACATGGGGAGGTCAGTGTGACATGGCGGTGGCATTGTCACATGGCGGTGGCATTGTGACATTAGGATGGCACTGTGATATGTGGGTGGCACTGTGACATGTGGATGGCACAGTGACATGGGGTGGCGCTGTTTCATAGAATGGCACTGTGTAATGGGGACGGCACTGTGACATGGGTACTGAACTGTGACATTGTGGTGGCACTGTGACATGGGGTCAGTACTGTGATATGGGGACGGCACTGTGTCACGGGGACAGCACTGTGACATGAGGGTGGCACGGTGACAGGGGGGCGAAACGGTGACTTTACTGTGGCACTGTGACATGGGGTGGCACTGTGACACGTTATTGCACGAGTTGCACTGTGACATGGGGATGGCACTGTGACATGGGGACGGCCCTGTGATATGGGTGTGGCATTGTGACATTGTGGTGGCACAGTGACATGGGAGAGGCTCTGTGACATGTGGATGGCACTGTGACGTGGGGACGGTACTGTGACATGGGGGTGGCACTTTGATATGAGGACAGAACCGTGACATGGGGGCTGCATTGTGACACTGGGGTGGCACTGCGACACTGGGGCGGCACTGTGACACAGGACCGGCACCTTGACATGGGGACAGCACTGTGACATGGGGGTGGTACTGTGACTTGGAGGTGTCACTGAGATATGGCAGTGGCACCGTGAAATTCTGGTGGCACTGTGACATGGGTACGGTACTGTGACATTGGGATGGCACTGTGACATGGGGGTGGCACTGTGACATGGGGATGGCAGTGTGACATGGGGACGGTACTATGACATGGTGGTCGCACTCTGACATGGGGACGGCAGTGTGTCACCGGGGCAGCACTGTGACATGGGGACGGTACTATCATATGGCAGCGTCACTTTGATATGGCGGTGGCACTGTGACCTGGGGGTGGCATGTGACATGTGGGCGGTACTGTGACCTGGGGGTGGCACTGTAACTTGGCAGTGGCACTGTGCCATCTGGTCGAAATGTGACATGGGTATGGTACTGTGACATGGGGACTGCATTGTGACATGGCGGTACGGCACTGTGACATTGGGGCGGCACTGTGACATGGTCGTGGCAGCGTGACATGGGCAGTGCACTGTAACATGGGGCAACACTGTAACAGTGGGGTGGCACTGTGACATGGCGGTGGCATTATGACACGGGGTTTGCACTGTGACATGGGGACGGCAGTGTGACTTGGGGGTGGCACTGTGACATGGGGGCAGCACTGTGACATGGGGCCGTCACTGTGACATGGGGAAGGCACTGGGACACGGCGGTGGCATTGTGACATGGGGTGGCGCTGTGACATGGGGACGGAAGTATAATGGGTGTGGCACTGTGACACGAGGACAGCATTGTAACATGGGCGTGGCATTGTGACATGTGGGTGGCACTGTGACATGGCGTTGGCATTGAGACATGGCGATGGCTTTGTGACATTGGTCGGCACTGTGACATGGGGACGGCACTGTGACATGGAGGTGTCACTGTGAATTGGGGGCAGCACTGTGACACGGGGGCGTCACTGTGACATGGGGAAGGCACTGTGACATGGAAATGGCACTGTTTCAGTGGGGCGGCACTGGCGCATGGGGGCGTCACTATGATGCAGCGGTGGCACTGTGACATGGGTACGGCACTGTGACACGGGGGTGGCACTGCGACATGACCGTGGCATTGTGACATCGGGTCGGCACTGTGACACGGGGGTGGCACTGTGACATGGGGACGGCACTATGACATGGGGACGGCACTGTGACATGGTGCTGGCATTGTGACATGTGGGTGGCACTGTGAAATTGGGATGGCACTTTGGCATGGGGGTGGCACTGTGACATGGGGAGGGCAGTGTGACATGGGGGTGGTGCTGTGACATGGGGACGGCACTGTTACATGGGGGAGTTACTGTGACCTGGATGTGGCACTGTGACATGGGGGTAGCACTGTGGCATGTGGACGTCACTGTGGTGGCACGGTGTCATGGGGGCGGTACTGTAACATGGAGATAGCAGTGTGACCTGTGGGTGCCACTGTGTCATGGCAGTGGTTTTGTGACATGGGTATGGCACTGTGTCGTGGGTGCGGCACTGTGACATTGGATTGGCACTGTGACATGGGGGTGGCACTGTGACATGGGTGTGGCACTGTGACATGGGGGGGCACTATGACATGGGGATTGCACTGTGACATGGGAGTGGTATTGTGACAAAGGGACAGCACTGGGTCATTAGAGTTGCACTGTGAAATTGGTATGGCACTGTGACTAGGGTACGGCACTGTGACATGGGTGTTGCACCGTGAAAGGCGGTGGCATTGTGACATTGGGTTGGCACTGTGACATGGGTCTGCACTGTGACATGGGAACGGCACTGTGACCTGGGGGTGGCATGTGACATGCGGGCGGTACTGTGACCAGGGGGTGGCACGGTAACTTGGCAGTGGCACTGTGACATCTGGTCGAAATGTGACATGGGTATGGTACTGTGACATGGGGGCTGCATTGTGACATGGTGGTAGCACTGTGACATTGGGGCGGCACTGTGACATGGGGACAGCAGTGTAACGGGTGTAGCACTGTGACACGGGGGCAGCATTATAACATGGGGTGGCATTGTGACATGTGGGTGGCACTGTGACATGTGGGTGGCACTGTGACATGGTTTTAGCACTGAGACATGGCAGTAGCATTGTGACGTTGGTTTGGCGCTGTGACATTGGGGTGGCACTGTGACATGGTGGCAGCGCTGTGAAATGGGGGAGGCATGGGGTCATTAGAGTTGCACCATGACATGGGGACGGCACTGTGACATGGCGAGGGCAGTGTGTCTTGGGGGTGGCACTGTGATATGATGATGGCACTGTGACATGGCGGTGGCGCTGTGACATTGTGGTCACACTGTGACATAGGGATGGCACTGGGACATGGATATGGCACTGTGACAGGGGATGGCGCTGTTGCATGGCATGGCACTGTGACATGGGAACGGCACTGGGTCATTATAGTTGCACTGTGACATGGGGACGGCAGGGTGACAGGGCTGGCACTGTGACATGGGTGTTGCACTGTGACATGGGGACAGCAGTTGGACATGGGAGTGGTACTGTGACGTGGGGGTGTCACTGTAACATGGTGGTGGCACAGTGACATTCTGGTGGCATTGTGACACGGGTACGGTGCTGTCGCACTGGGGTAGCACTGTGACATGGGGGCGGCACTGTGACATGGGAGTGGCATTGTGACAATGGGACAGCACTGGGTCATTAGAGTTGCACTGTGACATGGGGACGGCAGTGTGTCAGAGAGGTGGCGTTATGATATATGGGTGGCATTGTGACATGGGGGTGGTGCTGTGACATGGGGTCAGCAGTGTGACATGGGGGTGGTGCTGTGACATGGGGATGGCACAGTTACATGGGGGCGTTACTGTGACCTGGATGTGGCACTGTGACATGGCAGTGACACTGTGACATCCTGGTGGCACTGTGAGATGGGGTGGCACTGTAACATAGGGACAGCAGTGTGACATGGGGGTGGCAGTGTGACGTGGGGGTGGCATATTGACAAGGGGCCTGCACTGTGGCAATGGGGCAGCACTGTCACATGGGCATGGCACTGTCACATGGGCATGGCACTGTGACATGGGTGTGGCACTGTGACATTGTGGTGGCACAGTTACATGGGGGTGACATTGTGACAGTGGGGTTGCACTGTGACATGGGGACGATACAATAACATGGGGATGGCACTGTCACATGAGGACAGAACTGTGACATGAGGGCTGCATTGTGACATGGTGGTGGCACTGTGACATTGGGGTGGCACTGTGACATGGATGTGCCACTGTGACGTGGTGTTGCACGATGACATGGGATGGCACTGTGACATGGCATGGCACTGTGACATGGGGGTGGCACTGTGACGTGGGGACGGCACTGAGACATGGATGTGGCACTGTGACATGTGATGGCACTGTTACATGGCGTGGCACTGTGACATGGGGATGGCATTGTGACATGGGGTGGCACCGTGACATGGGAACGGCACTGGGTCGTTGCAGTTGCACTGTGACATGGGGTCAGCAGTGTGACATGGGGGTGGTGCTGTGACATGGGGACAGCACTGTTACATGGGGGCGTTACTGTGACCTAGATGTGGCACTGTGACATGGCGGTGGCACTGTGACTTTCTGGTGGCACTGTGACATGGGAGCCTCACTGGGACCTGGGGGTGTCACTATGACATCGGGGTGGCACTGAGACATTGTGGTGGCACTATGACATGTGGACTGCACTGTGACATGGTGGTGTCACTATGAAATGGGGGTGGTACTGTGACTTGGGCGTGGCACTGTGCCATGGGGCGGCACGGTGAGATGGAGACGGCACCATGACTTTAGTGTGACACTGTGAAATGGGGATGGCTCTGTGACATTGAGGTGGCATTGTGACATGAAAATACAACGGTGACAAGGAGTGGCACTGTGACATGGGGGTGGCACTGTGACATGGGGATTGTATTGTGACATGGGGATGGCACTGTGACATGGCGGTGGCAGTGTGCCATGAGGCCTGCATTGTGACATGGGGATGGCACTGTGACTTGGGAGTGGCACTGTGACATGGGGATAACAGGGTGCCATGGGGGCGCCACTGTGACAATGGGGTGGCACTCTTACATGGGGACTGCACTGTGACATGGGCATGGTGCTGTGACATGTGGATGGCACTGTGACATGGAGGTGGCACTGTGACTTGGGAGTGGCACTGTGACATGTGGATGGGACTGTGACACTGGTACAGCACTGTGACATGGGGGCCACATTGTGTAACGTCCACATGTCACAGTGCCACCCCCATGTTACACTGCCGTCCCCAGTGGCACCCCCATGTCACAATGCCACCGCCATGTCACAGTGCTATCCCCATGTCACAGTAACGTCCACATGTCACAGTGCCATTCATGACCCAGGTCACCCATGGCACGGCACTGTGACATGGCAGTGGCACTGTGACTTTGTGGTTGCACTGTGACATGGGGATGGCACTGTGACAGAGGGGTGGCACTGTGACATGGTGGTGGCATTATGATATGGGCGTGGCACTGTGACATGTGGATGTCACTGTGAGAGTGGGGTTGCACTGTGAAATGGGTAAGGTACTTCGACATGGTGGTGGCACTGTGACATTGGGGTGGCACTGTTACATTGGGGCGGTACTGTGAAATGGCAGTGGCACTGTGACATTGTGGTAGCACTGTGACATGGGGACGGCACTGGGACATTGGAGTGGCACTGGGACAATGGAGTGGAACTGTGACATGGGGATGACTGCGTCAGATGGGTGGCATTGTGACACGGCGGTGGGGTTGTGACATTAGGACTGCACTGTGACATGTGGGTGGCACTGTGACATGGGGGCAGCACTATGGCATGGGGGTGGCACTGTGACGTGGAGACAGCACTCTGATATGGGTGTGGCATTGTGACATTGTGGTGGCACAGTGACATGAGGGTGGCTCTGCGACATGTGGATGTCACTGTGACAGTGGGGTTGCACTGTGACATGGGGATGGTACTGTGACATGGGGATGGCACTTTGATATGAGGACAGAACTGTGACATTGGGGTGGCACTGTGACATTGGGGTGGCACTTTGTCATGGGGGCGGTACTGTGACATGTGGACACCACTGTGACATGGAGGCTGCACCGTGACTTTAATGGCTCTGTGACATAGAGGCGGCACTGTGACATGGGCGTGGCACTGTGACATGGGCGTGGCACTGTGACATGGGGACGGCACTGTGATATCATGGTGGCACTGTGACATTGTGGTGGCATATTGACAAGGGGCCTACTCTGTGACAGTGGGGCGGCACTCTGAGCTGGGGGTGGCTCTGTGACGTGTGTGGCACTGAGACCCGGTGGCGGCATTGTCACAGTGGGTTGGTAGTGTGACATGGGAATGGCACAGTGACATGGGGGCGGCACTGACACGGGGACGACACTGTGACATGGGGACGACAGTGTGACATGGGCAGGGCACTGTCACATGGAGCGACACTGTGACATGTGACGGCACTGTGACATTAGGGCTGCATTGTGACATGGTGGTGGCTCTGTGACGTGGTAGTGGCACTGTGACATGGTGACGGAACTGTGACATGTGGATGGCACTATGACATTGGGACGGCACTGTTACATGGTTGTGGCAGTGACATGGGGACTGTACTGTGTAATTGTGGTGGCACTGTGACATGGGTGTGGCACTGTGACATGGGTGTGGCACTGTGACATGTGGATGTCACCCTGACAGTGGGTTGGCACTGTGACATGGGTGTGGCACTGTGACATGGGTGCATGTCACAGTGCTACTCCCATGTCATAATGCCACCGCCATGTCACAGTGCCAACCCCATGTCACAGTGCCATCGCCGTATCATAGTGGCGCCCCCATGTGACAGTACCGTCCCCATGTCACGGTGCAACTCTAATGACCCAGTGCCGTCCCACTCTCACAATGCCACGCCCATGTCACAGTGCCGCCCCCGTGTCACAGTGCTACTCCAGTGTCACAGCACCGTACCCATGTCACAGTGCCACCAGAAAGTCACTGTGCCACCGACATGTTACAGTGACACCCCCACGTCACAGTACCACTCCCATGTCCCAGTGTCGTCCCCATGTCCCAGTGCCGTCCCCTTGTCACGGTGCCGCCCCCATGTCACAGTGCCGACCCCATATCTCAGTGTCACCCCCATGTCACATTTCTGCTCCCATTTCACAGTGCCACTTCCATGTCACAGTGTCGCCCCCATGTCACAATGCCGCCCGCATGTCACAGCGCCACTCCTTGTCACTGAGCTATTTTCATGTCACAGTGCCACCCCAACGTCACAGAGCCATCCCCATTTCACAGTGTCACACTAAAGTCACCGTGCCACTCCCATGTCTCAGTGCCACTCCCATGTCACCGTGCCACCCACATGTCACCATGATGCCCCCATGGCACAGTGCCTAGTCCATGTCACAGTGCCACACTCATGTCACAGTGCCGTCCCCATGTAAGAGTGCTACTCCATGTCATTGTGCCGTCCCCATGTCACTGTGCCACGTCACAATGCCGCCCACATGTCACAGTGCCACTCGCTGTCACTGTTCTATTTTCATGTCACAGTGCCACCCCAATGTCACAGCGCCAAACCAACGTCACAATGCTACTGCCATGTCTCAGTGCTAAAACCATGTCACAGTGCCACCCACATGTCACAGTGCCATCTCTATGTCACAGTACCTTCTCCATGTCACAGTGACGCCCCTGTGTCACAGTGCTGCCCCCAATTCACAGTGCCACCCCATGTCACAATGCCATCGCCATGTACCAGTACCGTCTCCATGTCACAGTGCCACCCCACAGTCACAGTAATGTCCACATGTCACAGTGCCACCCACATGTCACAATGCCACCCCATGTTACAATGCTGCCCCCGTGTCACAGTGCTACACCCGTTACACTGCTGTCCCCATGTCACAGTGCCGCCCCAATGTCACAGTGCCACCGCCATGTCACAATGCAGCCCCCATGTCACAGTACCATACCCATGTCACATTTCGACCAGATGTCACAGTGTCACTGCCAAGTTACAGTGCCACCACCAGGTCACAGTACCACCCGCATGTCACATGCCACCCCCAGGTCACAGTGCCACCACCGTATCAAAGTGACCATGACCTGTGGGTCATGAATGCCTCCCCCATTTCACAGCGCTGCCACCATGTCACAGTGCCACCCCAATGTCACAGCGCCAAAACAACGTCACAATGCTACTGCCATGTCTCAGTGCTAAAACCATGTCACAGTGCCACCCACATGTCACAATGCCACCCCATGTTACAATGCTGCCCCCGTGTCACAGTGCTACACCCATTATAACCATGTCACGGTTTCATGATGGCACTGTGACATGGGTGCGGCAATGTGACATGTGGGTGGCACTGTGACATGGAGGCTGCACCGTGACATTAGTGTGACACTGTGAAATGGGGATGGCTCTGTGACATGGGGATGGCAGTGTGACATGGTGGTGGCTCTGTAACATGAGGGTGGCATTGTGACATGGGGCTTCAGGGTAACATGGGGATGGAACTGTGACATGGGGGTGACACTTTGATATGGGGGCTTCACTGTGACATGGGGGCTGCATTGTGACATTGGTTTGGCATTGTAATGTGTTGGTGGCACTGTGACATGGGGGTGGCACGGTGACATGTGAGCGGCACTATGACTTAGGGGTGGCACTGTGACATGGGAGCGACACTGGGACATGGGGGTGTCACTATGACATGGGGACTGCACTGTGACATGGGGACGACACTGTGACATGGTGGTGGCACTCTGACATGGGGACGGCAGTGTGTCACGGGGGTGGCACTGCGACATGTGGACGGTACTATCATATGGCAGCGTCACTTTGATACGGCGGTGGCACTGTGACATCGGGATGGCACAGTAACATGAGGGTGCCACCGTGACATGGAAGTGGCATTGTGACAAGGGGATGGCACTGTGTCACGGGAAGGCACTGTGTCATGGGGACGGTACAGTGACATGGCAGTGGCACTGTGACATTGTGGTTGCACTGTGCCATGGGGATGGCACTGGGACATTGTGGTTTCACTGTAACATGGGGCGACAGTGTAACAGTGGTGTGGCACTGTGACATGGTGGTGGCATTATGACACAGGGGTCGCACTGTGACATGGGGACGGCAGTGTGACTTGGGGGTGGCACTGTGACAAGGCGGTGGCATTGAGACATGGCGATGGCTTTGTGACATTGGGGCGGCACTGTGACATGGGGACGGCACTGTGACATGGATGCGTCACTGTGAATTGGGGGCAGCACTGTGACACGGGGGCGTCACTGTGACATGGGGTAGGCACTGTGACATGGCGGTGGCACAGTGACATGTCGGTGTCATTGTGACATTTGGTCGGCACTGTTTCATGGGGGCGGCACTGTCGCATGGGGGCGTCACTATGATACGGCGGTGGCACTGTGACATGGGTACGGCACTGTGCCATGGGGGTGGCACTGTGACACGGGTGGCACTGTGACATGACCGTGGCATTGTGACATCGGGTCGGCACTGTGACACAGGGGTGGCACTGTGAAAAGGGGACGGCCCTATGACATGGGGACGGCACTGTGACATGGTGCTGGCATTGTGACATGTGGGTGGCACTGTGAAATTGGGATGGCATTTTGGCGTGGGGGTGGCACTGTGACATGGGGAGGGCAGTGTGACATGGGGGTGGTGCTGTGACATGGGGATGGCACTGTGGCATGTGGACGTCACTGTGACAGTGGGGTGGCACGGTGTCATGGGGGCGGTACTGTGACATGGGGATAGCAGTGTGACCTGTGGGTGCCACTGTGACATGGCAGTGGTTTTGTGACATTGGATTGGCACTGTGACATGGCGGTGGCATTGTGACATGGGGGTGCCACTTTGACATGGGGACGGCAGTGTAACATGGGGGTGGCACTGTGACATGCATGTCGCACTGTGACATTAGGGTGGCACTGTGACATTGGGGTGGCACGGTTTCACGAGGATGGCAATTTGACATGGGGACGGTTCTGTGACATGGGGGTGGCACTATGACATGGGGACGGCACAGTGACATGGCGCGGCACTGTGACATGGGTATGGCACTGTGACTTGGGTACGGCACTGTGACATGGGGGTGGCATGTGACATGCGGGCGGTACTGTGACCAGGGGGTGGCATGGTAACTTGGCAGTGGCACTGTGACATCTGGTCGAAATGTGACATGGGTATGGTACTGTGACATGGGGGCTGCATTGTGACATGGCGGTGGCACTGTGACATTGGGGCGGCACTGTGACATGGGGACAGCAGTGTAACGGGTGTAGCACTGTGACACGGGGGCAGCATTGTAACATGGGGTGGCATTGTGACATGTGCGTGGCACTGTGACATGTGGACATTACTGTGACAGTGGGGTGGCACTGTGACATGGAGACGGTACTGCGACATAGAGATGGCACTGTGACATGTGAGTGGCACTGTGACATGGTTTTAGCACTGAGACATGGCAGTAACATTGTGACGTTGGTTTGGCGCTGTGACATTGGGGTGGCACTGTGACATGAAAATAGAACAGTGACAGCGAGTGGCACTGTGACATGTGGGCGGCATTGTGACGTGGCACAGTGACATGGGGACGGCACAATGACATGGAGTAGCACTCTTACATGGGGACGGCACTGTGACATGAGTGTGGCACTGTGACATGGACTAGGCACTGTGCCATGGGGGCATCATGGTGACATGTGGGTGGCACGGTGACATGGGAGTGGCACTGAGACATGGGAGTGGCACGGTGACTTTAGTGTGACACTGTGAAATGGGGATGGCTCTGTGACGTTGGGGTGGCACTGTGACATGAAAATAGCTCAGTGACAAGGAGTGGCGCTGTGACATGCGGGCGGCATTGTGACATGGGGGCGACACTGTGACATGGAAGTGGCACTGTGAAATGGGAGCAGAAATGTGACATGGGGGTGACACTGAGATATGGGGTCAGCACTGTGACATGGGGGCAGCACTGTGACAAGGGGACGGCACTGGGACATGGGGACGACACTGGGACATGGGAGTTGTACTGTGACGTGGGGGTGTCACTGTAACATGTCGGTGGCACAGTGACTTTCTGGTGGCACTGTGACATGGGTACGGTGCTGTGACACTGGAGTAGAACTGTGACACGGGGGCAGCACTGTGACATGGGCGTGGCATTGTGAGAGTGGGACGGCACTGGGTCATTAGAGTTGCACCGTGACATGGGGACGGTACTGTCACATGGGGGCGCCACTATGATACGGCGATGGCACTGTGACATGGGGTTGGCACTGTGACATGGCGGTGGCATTATGACATGGGAGTAGCACTGTGACATGCACACATGTCAAACTGCCACATCCATGTCACAGTGCCAACCCACTGTCAGGGTGACATCCACATGTCACAGTGCCACACCCATGTCACAGAGTCACCTCCATCTGAAAGTGCCACACCATTGTCACAGTGCAGGCCCCTTGTCAATATTGCATCCCCATGTCACACTGCCACCCCCATGCCAAACTGCCACCCCAATGTCACACTGCTGTCCCTCCTATGTCACAGCGCCGTCCCCATGTCACAGTGAGTGCCACACCCATGTCACAGTGGCCTCCCCATGTCACAGTGCAGTCCCCATGTCATAGTGACACCCCCATGTCCCAGTGTCGCTCCCATGTCACAGTGCCACCCCTAAGTCATAGTGCCGCTCACATGTCACGGTGCCACCCCCATGTCACAGTGCCACCAACACATTACAATGCCAAACCAATGTCACAATGCAGCCCCCATGTCACAGTGAAGCCCCCATGTCAAAGTGTCACCCCCATGTCACAGTGCCGTCCCCATGTTACCCTGAAGCCCCATGTCACAATGCCACCCTCATGTTACAGAGCCACCACCATGTCACACTGCCATCCCCATGTCACAGAGCCATCCCCATTTCACAGTGCCACCCCAACGTCACGGTGCAGCCTCCATGTCACAGTGCCACCCACATGTCACATTGCCGCACCCATGTCACAGTGCCGTCACAGTGCCGTCCCCATGGCAAAGTGCTACCACAATGTCACAGTGCCACTGCCATTTCACAGTACCGCCCCAATGTAACAGTGCCACCCCAATGTCACAGTGCCACCACCATGTCACAATGCAGCCCCCATGTCACAGTTCTGTCCTCATGTCACAGTGCCACCCCCATGTCGAAGTACCTTACCCATTTCACAGTGCAACCCCACTCTCACAGTGACATCCACATGTCACAGTGCCACGCCCATATCATAATGCCACCACCATGTCACAGTGCCACCCCTCTGTCACAGTGCCATCCCCATGTCACAGTGCAACCACAATGTCACAGTGCCACTGCCATGTCACAGTGCCGTGCCATGGGTGACCTGGGTCATGAATGGCACTGTGACATGTGGACGTTACTGTGACATGGGGATAGCACTGTGACATGGCGGTGGCATTGTGACATGGGGGTGCCACTGGGGACGGCAGTGTAACATGGGGGTGGCACTGTGACATGTGGACGTTACTGTGACATGGGTGTGGCACTGTGACATGCGTGTCGCACTGTGACATTAGGGTGGCACTGTGACATTGGGGTGGCACGGTTTCACGAGGATGGCACTTTGACATGGGGACGGTTCTGTGACATGGGGGTGGCACTATGACATGGGGACGGCACAGTGACATGGTGTGGCACTGTGACATGGGTATGGCTCTGTGACTTGGGTACGGCACTGTGACATGGGTGTTGCACCGTGAAAGGCGGTGGCATTGTGACATTGGGTTGGCACTGTGACATGGGTCTGCACTGTGACATGGGCATGGCACTGTGACCTGGGGGTGGCACGTGACATGCGGGCGGTACTGTGACCAGGGGGTGGCACGGTAACTTGGCAGTGGCACTGTGACATCTGGTCGAAATGTGACATGGGTATGGTACTGTGACATGGGGGCTGCATTGTGACATGGCGGTGGCACTGTGACATTGGGGCGGCACTGTGACATGGGGACAGCAGTGTAACGGGTGTAGCACTGTGACACGGGGGCAGCATTGTAACATGGGGTGGCATTGTGACATGTGGGTGGCACTGTGACATGGTTTTAGCACTGAGACATGGCAGTAGCATTGTGACGTTGGTTTGGCGCTGTGACATTGGGGTGGCACTGTGACATGGTGGCAGCGCTGTGAAATGGGGGAGGCATGGGGTCATTAGAGTTGCACCATGACATGGGGACGGCACTGTGACATGGGGAGGGCAGTGTGTCTTGTGGGTGGCACTGTGATATGATGACGGCACTGTGACATGGCGGTGGCACTGTGACATTGTGGTCACTCTGTGACATAGGGATGGCACTGGGACATGGATATAGCACTGTGACAGGGGATGGCGCTGTTACATGGCATGGCACTGTGACATGGGGACGGCACTGGGTCATTATAGTTGCACTGTGACATGGGGACGGCAGGGTGACATAGGGCTGGCACTGTGACATGGGTGTTGCACTGTGACATGGGGACAGCAGTTGGACATGGGAGTGGTACTGCGACGTGGGGGTGTCACTGTAACATGGCGGTGGCACAGTGACATTCTGGTGGCACCGTGACACGGGTACAGTGCTGTTGCACTGGGGTAGCACTGTGACATGGGGGCAGCACTGTGACATGGGAGTGGCACTGTGACAATGGGACAGCACTGGGTCATTAGAGTTGCACTGTGACATGGGGAAGGCAGTGTGACATGGCGGTGGCATTATGACATGTGGGTGGCACTGTGACATGGGGACGGCATTGCGACATGGGGGTGGTGCTGTGACGTGGGGGCGTTACTGTGACATGGGTGTGGCACTGTGACATGCATGTGCGGTGGCATTGTGACATGGGGGTGCCACTGTGACATGGGGACGGCAGTGTAACATGGGGATGGCACTGTGACATGGGGACGGCACCAGGTCATTAGAATTCCACTGTGACATGGGGAAAGCAGTGTGACATGCTGGTGGACTGTGACATGGAGGCAGCACTGTTACATGGGGATATCACTGTGACATGGGCGCGGCATTGTGACATGGGGGTGGCTCTGGGACATGTGGATGGCTCTGTGACATGGGGGTGGCACTGTGACTTGGGGGCTGCATTGTGACATTGGGGTGGCTCTGTGACATGTGGATGGCTCTGTGACATGTGGGTGGCACTGTGACATGGGGGCTGCATTGTGACATTGGGGTGGCACTTTGAAATTGAGGTGGCACTGTGACACGTGGAAGGGGCCGGCACCTTGTCATGGGGGTGGCACTCTGACATGGGGATGGCAGTGTGTCACGGGGCCGTCACTGTGACATGTGGACGGTACTATCAGATGGCAGCGTCACTATGATACGGCGGTGGCACTGTGACATGGGGACGCCACTGTAACATGAGGGTTTCACTGTAACATGTGACATGGCAGTGGCATTGTGACATGGGGATGGCACTATGTCACGGGAAGGCACTGTGCCATGGGGACAGTACTGTGACATGGCAGTGGCACTGTGACATTGTGGTTGCACTGTGACATGGGATGGCACTGTGACATGGGAGTGGCACTGTGAGACATTGTGGTGGCACTGTGACATGGAATGGCACTGTGTCATGGCGGTGGCACTATGCCATGAGGACTGCGTTGTGACATGGGGACGGCACTGTGACATGGGGCGGCACGGTGAGATGGAGACGGCACCATGAGTTTAGTGTGGCACTGTGAAATGGGGATGGCTCTGTGACATTGAGGTGGCATTGCGACAGGAAAATAGAACAGTGACAAGCAGTGGCACTGTGACATGGGGATGACAGTGTGAAATTGTGTTGGCACTGTGACATGGGGGCGGCACTGTGACATGGGGACAGCACATGTCACAATGCAGCCCCCATGTCACAGTTCTGTCCTCATATCAAAGTGCCACCCCCATGGCACAGTACCGTCCCCACGTCATAGTGCAACACAACTGTCACAGAGCCACCCCCATGTCACTGTGCCACCACAATGTCACAATGCCACAGCCATATCACAGTGCCATCCCCATGTCACCCAATGTGACAATGCAACCGCCAGGTCACAGTGCCACACCCATGTCACAGTGCAACTCGTGCAATAACGTGTCACAGTGCCACCCCATGTCACAATACCACAGTAAAGTCACCATTTCGCCCACATGTCACCGTGCCACCCTCATGTCACACTGCTGTCCCCATGACACAGTGCCGTCCCCATGACACAGTACAGACCCCATGTCACAGTGCCACCACAATGTCACAGTTCAGTACCCATGTCACAGTGCCGTCCCCATTACACAGTGCCGTTCCTATGAAACAGCGCCACCCCATGTCACTGTGCCATCCACATGTCACAGTGCCACCCACATGTCACAGTGCAGTCCTAATGTCACAATGCCACCGCCATGTCACACTGACCTCCCCATGTCACAGTGCCATCCCCATGTCACAGTGCCACGCCCATATCATAATGCCACCACCATGTCACTGTGCCACCCCTCTGTCACAGTGTCATCCCCATGTCACAGTGAAACCACAATGTCCCAGTGCCATCCCCATGGCACAGTGCAACCACAATGTCACAGTGCCACTGCCATGTCACAGTGCCGTCCCCATGGCACAGTGCCTTCCCGTGACACAGTGCCATCCCCTTGTCACAATGCCACTTCCATGTCGCGGTGGCACCCTCATGTTACTGTGCCATCCCGATGTCACAGTGCCACCGCCGCATCAAAGTGACGCTGCCATATGATAGTACCGTCCACATGTCACAGTGCCGCACCCCGTGACACACTGCCGTCCCCATGTCAGAGTGCCACCACCATGTCACAGTGCCGACCCCATGTCACAGTGCCACACCCATGTCACTGTGCCATCCCCATGTCACACTACCAAACCAATGTGACAATGCCACCGCCAGGTCACAGTGCCACACACATGTCACAGAGTCACCTCCATCTGAAAGTGCCACACCATTGTCACAGTGCAGGCCCCTTGTCAATATTGCATCCCCATGTCACACTGCCACCCCCATGCCAAACTGCCACCCCAATGTCACACTGCTGTCCCTCCTATGTCACAGCGCCGTCCCCATGTCACAGTGAGTGCCACACCCATGTCACAGTGGCCTCCCCATGTCACAGTGCAGTCCCCATGTCATAGTGACACCCCCATGACCCAGTGCCGCTTCCATGTCACAGTGCCACCCCTATGTCATAGTGCCGCTTCACAGTGAAGCCCCCATGTCAAAGTGTCACCCCCATGTCACAATGCCATCCCCATGTTACCCTGAAGCCCCATGTCACAATGCCACCCTCATGTTACAGATCCACCACCATGTCACACTGCCATCCCCATGTCACAGAGCCATCCCCATTTCACAGTGTCACACTAAAGTCACGGTGCAGCCTCCATGTCACAGTGCCACCCACATGTCACATTGCCGCACCCATGTCACAGTGCCACCCCCATGTCACAGTGCAGTCCCCCTGTCATAGTGCCACCACAATGTCACAGTGCCACTCCTATTTCACACTGCTACCCCCATTTCATAGTGACACCAATGTTGCCCCCATGTCACATTGCTGTACCAATGTCACAGTGCCGTCCCCATGTCACAGTGCCACCCCCATGTCACAGTACCGTCCCCATGTCACAGTGCCGACCCCATGTCACAGTGCCAACCCCATGTCACAGATACACCGCCACATAATAGTGACGCTCGCCTGTCACAGATCCAACCCCATGTCACAGTGTCACACTGAAGTCACAGTGCCACACCCATGTCACGGTACCATTCCCATGTCACAGCGCAACCCCCTTTCACAGTGACGTCCACATGTCACAGTTCCACCAGAATGTCACAGTGGCACCACCATGTCACAGTGCCAACACCAGGTCAGTGTACCGTCCCCATATCCCAGTGCCACACCCATGTCACAGTGCCGTACCCAAGTCACAGTGCCATACCCATGTCACAGTGCCACACCATGTCACTGTGCCGTCCCCATGTCATAGTGCCACCCCCATGTCACAGAACCGTCCCCATGTCAAAGTGCCATCCTCGTGAAACCGTGCCACCCCAATGTCACAGTGCCACCCTAATGTCACAGTGCGACACGCATGTCACAGTGCCACACCTATGTCACAGTAACGTCCACATTTCACAGTGCCACCCCCATGTTACACTGCCGTCCCCATGTCACAGTGGCACCCCCATGTCACAATGCCACCGCCATGTCACTGTGCCAATCCAATGTCACAAAACCACTGCCATGTCACAGTGGCACCCACAGGTCACACTGCTATCCCCATGGCACAGTACCGCCCCCATGACACCGTTCCACCCCACTGTCAGAGTGACGTCCACATGCCACAGTGCCACACCCATGTCACAGTGCCACATCCAGGTCACAGTAACGCCCCCATGTAACTGTGCCATCCCCATGTCACAGCACCACCCCCATGTCACACTGCCCTCCCCATGTCACAGTGCCACCCCCACGCCAAAGTGCCATCCCAATTTCACAGTGCCACCCACATGTCACAATGCCAGCACCATGTCACTGTGCCGTCCCCATGTCATAGGGCCGTCCCAATTTCACAGTGCCACCCCTGTGTCACAGTGCCACCCCCATGGCACAGTGCCGTACCCATGTCACAGTGCCACCGCCGTATCATAGTGACGCCCCCATGCGACAGTGCCGCCCCCATGAAACAGTGCCGACCAAATGTCACAATGACACCGACATGTCACTGTGCCACCGCCATGTCACAGTGCCTTCCCCATGTCACAGTGACGCCCCCGTGTCACAGTGCTGCCCCCAATTCACAGTGACGCCTCCATGTCACAGTGCCGTCCCCATGTCACAGTGCGACCCCTGTGTCATAATGCCACCACCATGTCACAGTGCCACCCCACTGTTACAGTGTCGCCCCATGTTACAGTGCACTGCCCATGTCACGCTGCCACCACCATGCCACAGTGCCGTCCCCATGTCACAGTGACACCCACATGTCACAGTGCCACCTACATGTCACAGTGCTACTCCCATGTCATAAAGCCACCGCCATGTCACAGTGCCAACCCCATGTCACAGTGCCATCGCCGTATCATAGTGGCGCCCCCATGTGACAGTACCGTCCCCATGTCACGGTGCAACTCTAATGACCCAGTGCCGTCCCACTCTCACAATGCCACGCCCATGTCACAGTGCCACCCCCGTGTCACAGTGCTACTCCAGTGTCACAGCACCGTAAGCATGTCACAGTGCCACCAGAAAGTCACTGTGCCACCGACATGTTACAGTGACACCCCCACGTCACAGTACCACTCCCATGTCCCAGTGTCGTCCCCATGTCCCAGTGCCGTCCCCTTGTCACAGTGCCGCCCCCATGTCACAGTGCTGACCCCATATCTCAGTGTCACCCCCATGTCACATTTCTGCTCCCATTTCACAGTGCCACTTCCATGTCACAGTGTCGCCCCCATGTCACAATGCCGCCCGCATGTCACAGCGCCACTCCTTGTCACTGAGCTATTTTCATGTCACAGTGCCACCCCAACGTCACAGAGCCATCCCCATTTCACAGTGTCACACTAAAGTCACCGTGCCACTCCCATGTCTCAGTGCCATCCCCATGTCACACTACCAACCCAATGTGACAATGCAACCGCCAGGTCACAGTGCCACACCCATGTCACAGTGCAACTCGTGCAATAACGTGTCACAGTGCCACCCCATGTCACAATGCCACAGTAAATCACCATTTCGCCCACATGTCACCGTGCCACCCTCATGTCACACTGCTGTCCCCATGACACAGTGACGTCCCCATTACACAGTGCCGTTCCTTTGAAACAGCGCCACCCCATGTCACTGTGCCATCCACATGTCACAGTGCCACCCACATGTCACAGTGCAGTCCTAATGTCACAATGCCACCGCCATGTCACACTGACCTCCCCATGTCACAGTGCCATCCCCATGTCACAGTGCCACGCCCATATCATAATGCCACCACCATGTCACAGTGCTACCCCTCTGTCACAGTGTCATCCCCATGTCACAGTGAAACCACAATGTCCCAGTGCCGTCCCCATGGCACAGTGCAACCACAATGTCACAGTGCCACTGCCATATCACAGTACCCTCCCCATGGCACAGTGCCTTCCCGTGACACAGTGCCATCCCCTTGTCACAATGCCACTTCCATGTCACGGTGGCACCCTCATGTTACTGTGCCATCCCGATGTCACAGTGCCACCGCCGTATCAAAGTGACGCTGCCATATGATAGTACCGTCCACATGTCACAGTGCCGCCCCCGTGACACACTGCCGTCCCCATGTCACAGTGCCACACCCATGTCACTGTGCCATTCCCATGTCACACCTGGCGGTGGCATTGTCACATTGGTTTGGTAGTGTGACATGGGAATGGCACAGTGACATGGGTACGGTAACCAATGTGACAATGCCACCGCCAGGTCACAGTGCCACACACATTTCACAGAGTCACCTCCATCTGAAAGTGCCACACCATTGTCACAGTGCAGGCCCCTTGTCAATATCACTGTGACATGGAAGTGGCACTGTGAAATGGGAGCAGAAATGTGACATGGGGGTGACACTGAGATATGGGGTCGGCACTGTGACATGGGGGCGGCACTGTGGCATTGTGGTGGCACTGTGACATGGGGGCGGCACTGTGACATTGGTACAGCAATGTGGCATGGGGGCAACATTGGTGTCACTATGAAATGGGGGTAGTAGTGTGAAATAGGAGTGGCACTGTGACATTGTGGTGGCACTATGACAGGGGGACTGCACTGTGACATGGGGGTGGCACTGTGACATGGGTGCGGCAATGTGACATGTGGGTGGCACTGTGACATGGAGGCTGCACCGTGACTTTAGTGTGACACTGTGAAATGGGGATGGCTCTGTGACATGGGGATGGCAGTGTGACATGGTGGTGGATCTGTAACATGAGGGTGGCATTGTGACATGGGGCTTCAGGGTAACATGGGGATGGCATTGTGACATGGGGGTGACACTTTGACATGGGGGCTTCACTGTGAAGCGGCACTATGACATAGGGGTGGCACTGTGACATGGAAGCGGCACTGGGTCATGGGGGTGTCACTATGACATGGGGACTGCACTGTGACATGGGGAGGCCACTGTGACATGGGTGTGGCACTCACTGTGACATGGGGACGGCGCTGTGACATAGGAGGGACAGCAGTGTGACATTGGGGTGGCAGTTTGGCATGGGGGTGGCAGTGTGACATGGGGATGCAATATTGACAAGGGGCCTGCACTGTGACAATGGTGTGGCACTTTCAGATGGAGGTGACTCTGTGACATGTGTGTGGCACTGTGACCTGGCGGTGGCATTGTCACATTGGTTTGGTAGTGTGACATGGGAATGGCACAGTGACATGGGTGTGGCACTGTGACATGTGGACGTCACTGTGAAAGGGGGTGGCGCTGTGACATGGGAATGGTACCGTGGCATGGGTGTGGCACTGTGACTTCAGTGTGACACTGTGACATGGGGTTGGATCTGTGACAGGCGAGCGTCACTATTATGTGGCGGTGTATCTGTGACATGGGGTCGGCACTGTGACATGGGGTCGGCACTGTGACATGGGTACTGAACTGTGACATTGTGGTGGCACTGTGACATGGGGTCAGTACTGTGTCATGGGGACGGCACTGTGTCATGGGGACAGCAGTGTGACATGAGGGTGGCACGGTGACATGTGGGCGAAATGGTGACTTTACTGTGGCATTGTGACATGGGTGTGGCACTGTGACCTGGTGGTTGCATTGTCACATTGGGTTGGCACTGTGACATGGGGATGGCACTGTGACATGGGGACGGCACTGTGACTTTAGTGTGACACTGTGAAATGGGGATAGCTCTGTGACGTTGGGGTGGCACTGTGGTATGAAAATAGCTCAGGGACAAGGAGTGGTGCTGTGACATGCGGGCGGCATTGTGACATGGGGGCGACACTGACATGGAAGTGGCACTGTGAAATGGGAGCAGAAATGTGACATGGGGGCGGCACTGTGACAAGGGGACAGCACTGGGACATGGGGACGACACTGGGACATGGGAGTGGTACTGTACGTGGGGGTGTCACTTTAACATGTCGGTGGCACAGTGACTTTCTGGTGGCTCTGTGACATGGGTACGGTGCTGTGACACTGGAGTAGCACTGTGACACGGGGGCGGCACTGTGACATGGGCGTGGCATTGTGAGAGTGGGACGGCACTGGGTCATTAGAGTTGCACCGTGACATGGGGACGGTACTGTCACATGGGGGCGCCACTATGATACGGCGATGGCACTGTGACATGGGGTTGGCACTGTGACATGGCGGTGGCATTATGACATGGGAGTAGCACTGTGACATGCACACATGTCAAACTGCCACATCCATGTCACAGTGCCAACCCACTGTCAGGGTGACATCCACATGTCACAGTGCCACACCCATGTCACAGAGTCACCTCCATCTGAAAGTGCCACACCAGTGTCACAGTGCAGGCCCCTTGTCAATATTGCATCCCCATGTCACACTGCCACCCCCATGCCAAACTGCCACCCCAATGTCACACTGCTGTCCCTCCTATGTCACAGCGCCGTCCCCATGTCACAGTGAGTGCCACACCCATGTCACAGTGGCCTCCCCATGTCACAGTGCAGTCCCCATGTCATAGTGACACCCCCATGTCCCAGTGTCGCTCCCATGTCACAGTGCCACCCCTATGTCATAGTGCCGCTTCACAGTGAAGCCCCCATGTCAAAGTGTCACCCCCATGTCACAATGCCGTCCCCATGTTACCCTGAAGCCCCATGTCACAATGCCACCCTCATGTTACAGAGCCACCACCATGTCACACTGCCATCCCCATGTCACAGAGCCATCCCCATGTCACAGTGCCACCCCCTTGTCACAGTGTCGCCCCCATGTCACATTTCTGCTCCCATTTCACAGTGCCACTTCCATGTCAGTGTCGCCCCCATGTCACAATGCCGCCCGCAAGTCACAGCGCCACTCCTTGTCACTGAGCTATTTTCATGTCACAGTGCCACCCCAACGTCACAGAGCCATCCCCATTTCACAGTGTCACACTAAAGTCACAGTGCCATCCCCATGTCACAGTGCCATCCCCATGCCACAGTGCCAACCCAATGTGACAATGCAGCCCCCATGTCACAGTACCATACCCATGTCACATTTCGATCACAGTGCCATCCACATGT
This sequence comes from Athene noctua, assembly GCF_965140245.1. NCBI lineage: Eukaryota > Metazoa > Chordata > Aves > Strigiformes > Strigidae > Athene > Athene noctua. The sequence continues at coordinate 119,845 of NW_027437668.1, forward strand.
CACAGTGCCACCCACATGTCACAATGCCACCCCATGTTACAATGCTGCCCCCGTGTCACAGTGCTACACCCGTTACACTGCTGTCCCCATGTCACAGTGCCGCCCCAATGTCACAGTGCCACCGCCATGTCACAATGCAGCCCCCATGTCACAGTACCATACCCATGTCACATTTCGACCAGATGTCACAGCGCCACTGCCAAGTTACCGTGCCACCCCCTGGTCACAGTACCGCCCGCACGTCACGTGCCACCCCCAGGTCACAGTGCCATGCCCATGTCACAGTGCAGACCCATGTCACAGTGCCAACCCAATGTCACAATGCCACTGCCTTTCACGGTGCAACACCCATGTCACAGTGCCGTACCCAAGTCACAGTGCCATACCCATGTCACAGTGCCACGCCATGTCACTGTGCCGTCCCCATGTCATAGTGCCACCCCCATGTCACAGAACCGTCCCCATGTCAAAGTGCCATCTTCGTGAAACCGTGCCACCCCAATGTCACAGTGCCACCCTAATGTCACAGTGCCACACCCATGTCACAGTAACGTCCACATGTCACAGTGCCACCCCCATGTTACACTGCTGTCCCCAGTGGCACCCCCATGTCACAATGCCACCGCCATGTCACAGTGCTATCCCCATGTCACAGTAACGTCCACATGTCACAGTGCCAATCATGACCCAGGTCACCCATGGCACGGCACTGTGACATGGCAGTGGCACTGTGACATTGTGGTTGCACTGTGACATGGGTGTGGCACTGTGACATGGGTGTGGCACTGTGACATGTGGATGTCACCCTGACAGTGGGTTGGCACTGTGACATGGATGTGGGGGTGTGGCACTGTGACATGTGGATGTCACCCTGACAGTGGGTTGGCACTGTGACATGGATGTGGCACTGTGACATGGGTGCATGTCACAGTGCTACTCCCATGTCATAATGCCACCGCCATGTCACAGTGCCAACCCCATGTCACAGTGCCATCGCCGTATCATAGTGGCGCCCCCATGTGACAGTACCGTCCCCATGTCACGGTGCAACTCTAATGACCCAGTGCCGTCCCACTCTCACAATGCCACGCCCATGTCACAGTGCCGCCCCCGTGTCACAGTGCCATACCCATGTCACATTTCGACCAGATGTCACAGTGTCACTGCCAAGTTACAGTGCCACCACCAGGTCACAGTACCACCCGCATGTCACATGCCACCCCCAGGCCACAGTGCCACCGCCGCATCAAAGTGACCATGACCTGTGGGTCATGAATGCCTGCCCCATTTCACAGCGCTGCCACCATGTCACAGTGCCACCCCAATGTCACAGCGCCAAAACAACGTCACAATGCTACTGCCATGTCTCAGTGCTAAAACCATGTCACAGTGCCACCTACATGTCACAGTGCCACCCACATGTCACAATGCCACCCCATGTTACAATGCTGCCCCCGTGTCACAGTGCTACACCCGTTACAACCATGTCACGGTTTCATGATGGCACTGTGATATGGGTGCGGCAATGTGACATGTGGGTGGCACTGTGACATGGAGGCTGCACCGTGACATTAGTGTGACACTGTGAAATGGGGATGGCTCTGTGACATGGGGATGGCAGTGTGACATGGTGGTGGCTCTGTAAAATGAGGGTGGCATTGTGACATGGGGCTTCAGGGTAACATGGGGACGGCACTGTGACATGGGGGTGACACTTTGACATGGGGGCTTCACTGTGACATGGGGGCTGCATTGTGACATTGGTTTGGCATTGTAACGTGTTGGTGGCACTGTGACATGGGGGTGGCACGGTGACATGTGAGCGGCACTATGACATAGGGGTGGCACTGTGACATGGGGACGGCAGTATAATGGGTGTGGCACTGTGACAGGAGCACAGCATTGTAACATGGGGGTGGCATTGTGACATGGTGGCACTGTGACATGTGGGTGGCACTGTGACATGGTTTTAGCACTGAGACATGGCAGTAGCATTGTGACGTTGGTTCGGCACTGTGACATTGGGGTGGCACTGTCACATGAAAATAGAACAGTGACAGCGAGTGGCACTTTGACATGTGGGCAGCATTGTGACGTGGCACAGTGACATGGGGACGGCACAATGACATGGAGTAGCACTCTTACATGGGGACGGCACTGTGACATGAGTGTGGCACTGTGACATGGACTAGGCACTGTGCCATGGGGGCATCATGGTGACATGTGGGTGGCACGGTGACATGGGAGTGGCACTGAGACATGGGAGTGGCACGGTGACTTTAGTGTGACACTGTGAAATGGGGATGGCTCTGTGACGTTGGGGTGGCACTGTGACATGAAAATAGCTCAGTGACAAGGAGTGGCGCTGTGACATGCGGGCGGCATTGTGACATGGGGGCGACACTGTGACATGGAAGTGGCACTGTGAAATGGGAGCAGAAATGTGACATGGGGGTGACACTGAGATATGGGGTCGGCACTGTGACATGGGGGCGGCACCGTGACAAGGGGACGGCACTGGGACATGGGGACGACACTGGGACATGGGAGTGGTACTGTGACGTGGGGGTGTCACTTTAACATGTCGGTGGCACAGTGACTTTCTGGTGGCACTGTGACATGGGTACGGTGCTGTGACACTGGAGTAGCACTGTGACACGGGGGCGGCACTGTGACATGGGCGTGGCATTGTGAGAGTGGGACGGCACTGGGTCATTAGAGTTGCACCGTGACATGGGGACGGTACTGTCACATGGGGGCGCCACTATGATAAGGCGATGGCACTGTGACATGGGGTTGGCACTGTGACATGGCGGTGGCATTATGACATGGGAATAGCACTGTGACATGTAGGTGGCACTGTGACATGTGGGTGTCACTGTGACATGGGGACGGCACTGTGGCATGGTGGTGGCAGCGTGACATGGGCAGTGCACTGTAACATGGGGCGACCCTGTAACAGTGGGGTGGCACTGTGACATGGTGGTGGCATTATGACACAGGGGTCGCACTGTGACATGGGGACGGCAGTGTGACTTGGGGGTGGCACTGTGACAAGGCGGTGGCATTGAGACATGGCGATGGCTCTGTGACATTGGGTCAGCACTGTGACATGGGGACGGCACTGTGACATGGAGGCATTACTGTGAATTGGGGGCAGCACTGTGACACGGGGGCGTCACTGTGACATGGGGATGGCACTGTGACATGGCGGTGGCACAGAGACATGTCGGTGTCATTGTGACATTTGGTCGGCACTGTTTCATGGGGGCGGCACTGTCGCATGGGGGCGTCACTATGATACGGCGGTGGCACTGTGACATAGGTACGGCACTGTGCCATGGGGGTGGCACTGTGACACAGGGGTGGCACTGTGACGTGACCGTGGCATTGTGACATCGGGTCGGCACTGTGACACAGGGGTGGCACTGTGAAATGGGGACGGCCCTATGACATGGGGACGGCACTGTGACATGGTGCTGGCATTGTGACATGTGGGTGGCACTGTGAAATTGGGATGGCACTTTGGCATGAGTGTGGCACTGTGACATGGGGAGGGCAGTGTGACATGGGTGTGGCACTGTGGCATGTGGACGTCACTGTGACAGTGGGGTGGCACAGTGTCATGGGGGCAGTACTGTGACATGGGGATAGCACCTGTGGGTGCCACTGTGACATGGCAATGGTTTTGTGACATGGGGATGGCACTGTGACATTGGATTGGCACTGTGACATGGGGATAGCTCTGTGACATGGCGGTGGCATTGTGACATGGGGGTGCCACTGTGACATGGGGACGGCAGTGTAACATGGGGGTGGCACTGTGACATGTGGACGTTACTGTGACATGGGTGTGGCACTGTGACATGCGTGTCGCACTGTGACATTGGGGTGGCACGTGATTGGGGTGGCACGGTTTCACGAGGATGGCACTTTGACATGGGGACGGTTCTGTGACATGGGGGTGGCACTATGACATGGGTATGGCACAGTGACTTGGGTACGGCACTGTGACATGGGTGTTGCACCGTGAAAGGCAGTGGCATTGTGACATTGGGTTGGCACTGTGACATGGGTCTGCACTGTGACATGGGCATGGCACTGTGACCTGGGGGTGGCACGTGACGTGCGGGCGGTACTGTGACCAGGGGATGGCACGGTAACTTGGCAGTGGCGCTGTGACATCTGGTCGAAATGTGACATGGGTATGGTACTGTGACATGGGGGCTGCATTGTGACATGGCGGTGGCACTGTGACATTGGGGCGGCACTGTGACATGGGGACAGCAGTGTAACGGGTGTAGCACTGTGACACGGGGGCAGCATTGTAACATGGGGTGGCATTGTGACATGTGGGTGGCACTGTGACATGTGGACATTACTTTGACAGTGGGGTGGCACTGTGACATGGAGACGGCACTGTGACATAGAGATAACGTGTTGGTGGCACTGTGACTTGGGCGTGGCACTGTGCCATGGGGCGGCACGGTGAGATGGAGACGGCACCATGACTTTAGTGTGACACTGTGAAATGGGGATGGCTCTGTGACATTGAGGTGGCATTGTGACATGAAAATACAACGGTGACAAGGAGTGGCACTGTGACATGGGGGTGGCACTGTGACATGGGGAATGTATTGTGACATGTGGATGGCACTGTGACATGGCGGTGGCAGTGTGCCATGAGGCCTGCATTGTGACATGGGGATGGCACTGTGACATGTGGATGGCACTGTGACATGGAGGTGGCACTGTGACTTGGGAGTGGCACTGTGACATGTGGATGGGACTGTGACACTGGTACAGCACTGTGACATGGGGGCCACATTGTGTAACGTCCACATGTCACAGTGCCACCCCCACGTTACACTGCTGTCCCCAGTGGCACCCCCATGTCACAATGCCACCGCCATGTCACAGTGCTATCCCCATGTCACAGTAACGTCCACATGTCACAGTGCCATTCATGACCCAGGTCACCCATGGCACGGCACTGTGACATGGCAGTGGCACTGTGACATTGTGGTTGCACTGTGACATGGGGATGGCACTGTGACAGAGGGGTGGCACTGTGACATGGTGGTGGCATTATGATATGGGCGTGGCACTGTGACATGTGGATGTCACTGTGAGACTGGGGTTGCACTGTGAAATGGGTAAGGTACTTCGACATGGGGGTGGCACTGTGACATGAGGACAGAACTGTGACATGGGGGCTGCATTGTGACATGGTGGTGGCACTGTGACATTGGGGTGGCACTGTTACATTGGGGCGGTACTGTGAAATGGCAGTGGCACTGTGACATTGTGGTAGCACTGTGACATGGGGACGGCACTGGGACATTGGAGTGGCACTGGGACAATGGAGTGGAACTGTGACATGGGGATGACTGCGTCAGAGGGGTGGCATTGTGACACGGCGGTGGGGTTGTGACATTAGGACTGCACTGTGACATGTGGGTGGCACTGTGACATGGGGGCAGCACTATGGCATGGGGGTGGCACTATGACATGGGGATGGCACTGTGACGTGGAGACAGCACTCTGATATGGGTGTGGCATTGTGACATTGTGGTGGCACAGTGACATGAGGGTGGCTCTGTGACATGTGGATGTCACTGTGACAGTGGGGTTGCACTGTGACATGGGGATGGTACTGTGACATGGGGATGGCACTTTGATATGAGGACAGAACTGTGACATTGGGGTGGCACTGTGACATTGGGGTGGCACTTTGTCATGGGGGCGGTACTGTGACATGTGGACAGCACTGTGACATGGAGGCTGCACCATGACTTTAATGGCTCTGTGACATAGAGGCGGCACTGTGACATGGGCGTGGCACTGTGACATGGGCGTGGCACTGTGACATGGGGACGGCACTGTGATATCATGGTGGCACTGTGACATTGTGGTGGCATATTGACAAGGGGCCTACTCTGTGACAGTGGGGCGGCACTCTGAGCTGGGGGTGGCTCTGTGACGTGTGTGGAACTGAGACCCGGTGGCGGCATTGTCACAGTGGGTTGGTAGTGTGACATGGGAATGGCACAGTGACATGGGGGCGGCACTGACACGGGGACGACACTGTGACATGGGGATGACAGTGTGACATGGGCAGGGCACTGTCACATGGAGCGACACTGTGACATGTGACGGCACTGTGACATTAGGGCTGCATTGTGACATGGTGGTGGCTCTGTGACGTGGTAGTGGCACTGTGACATGGTGACGGAACTGTGACATGTGGATGGCACTATGACATTGGGACGGCACTGTTACATGGTTGTGGCAGTGACATGGGGACTGTACTGTGTAATTGTGGTGGCACTGTGACATGGGTGTGGCACTGTGACATGGGTGTGGCACTGTGACATGTGGATGTCACCCTGACAGTGGGTTGGCACTGTGACATGGGTGTGGCACTGTGACATGGGTGCATGTCACAGTGCTACTCCCATGTCATAATGCCACCGCCATGTCACAGTGCCAACCCCATGTCACAGTGCCATCGCCGTATCATAGTGGCGCCCCCATGTGACAGTACCGTCCCCATGTCACGGTGCAACTCTAATGACCCAGTGCCGTCCCACTCTCACAATGCCACGCCCATGTCACAGTGCCGCCCCCGTGTCACAGTGCTACTCCAGTGTCACAGCACCGTACCCATGTCACAGTGCCACCAGAAAGTCACTGTGCCACCGACATGTTACAGTGACACCCCCACGTCACAGTACCACTCCCATGTCCCAGTGTCGTCCCCATGTCCCAGTGCCGTCCCCTTGTCACGGTGCCGCCCCCATGTCACAGTGCCGACCCCATATCTCAGTGTCACCCCCATGTCACATTTCTGCTCCCATTTCACAGTGCCACTTCCATGTCACAGTGTCGCCCCCATGTCACAATGCCGCCCGCATGTCACAGCGCCACTCCTTGTCACTGAGCTATTTTCATGTCACAGTGCCACCCCAACGTCACAGAGCCATCCCCATTTCACAGTGTCACACTAAAGTCACCGTGCCACTCCCATGTCTCAGTGCCACTCCCATGTCACCGTGCCACCCACATGTCACCATGATGCCCCCATGGCACAGTGCCTAGTCCATGTCACAGTGCCACACTCATGTCACAGTGCCGTCCCCATGTAAGAGTGCTACTCCATGTCATTGTGCCGTCCCCATGTCACTGTGCCACGTCACAATGCCGCCCACATGTCACAGTGCCACTCGCTGTCACTGTTCTATTTTCATGTCACAGTGCCACCCCAATGTCACAGCGCCAAACCAACGTCACAATGCTACTGCCATGTCTCAGTGCTAAAACCATGTCACAGTGCCACCCACATGTCACAGTGCCATCTCTATGTCACAGTACCTTCTCCATGTCACAGTGACGCCCCTGTGTCACAGTGCTGCCCCCAATTCACAGTGCCACCCCATGTCACAATGCCATCGCCATGTACCAGTACCGTCTCCATGTCACAGTGCCACCCCACAGTCACAGTAATGTCCACATGTCACAGTGCCACCCACATGTCACAATGCCACCCCATGTTACAATGCTGCCCCCGTGTCACAGTGCTACACCCGTTACACTGCTGTCCCCATGTCACAGTGCCGCCCCAATGTCACAGTGCCACCGCCATGTCACAATGCAGCCCCCATGTCACAGTACCATACCCATGTCACATTTCGACCAGATGTCACAGTGTCACTGCCAAGTTACAGTGCCACCACCAGGTCACAGTACCACCCGCATGTCACATGCCACCCCCAGGTCACAGTGCCACCACCGTATCAAAGTGACCATGACCTGTGGGTCATGAATGCCTCCCCCATTTCACAGCGCTGCCACCATGTCACAGTGCCACCCCAATGTCACAGCGCCAAAACAACGTCACAATGCTACTGCCATGTCTCAGTGCTAAAACCATGTCACAGTGCCACCCACATGTCACAATGCCACCCCATGTTACAATGCTGCCCCCGTGTCACAGTGCTACACCCATTATAACCATGTCACGGTTTCATGATGGCACTGTGACATGGGTGCGGCAATGTGACATGTGGGTGGCACTGTGACATGGAGGCTGCACCGTGACATTAGTGTGACACTGTGAAATGGGGATGGCTCTGTGACATGGGGATGGCAGTGTGACATGGTGGTGGCTCTGTAACATGAGGGTGGCATTGTGACATGGGGCTTCAGGGTAACATGGGGATGGAACTGTGACATGGGGGTGACACTTTGATATGGGGGCTTCACTGTGACATGGGGGCTGCATTGTGACATTGGTTTGGCATTGTAATGTGTTGGTGGCACTGTGACATGGGGGTGGCACGGTGACATGTGAGCGGCACTATGACTTAGGGGTGGCACTGTGACATGGGAGCGACACTGGGACATGGGGGTGTCACTATGACATGGGGACTGCACTGTGACATGGGGACGACACTGTGACATGGTGGTGGCACTCTGACATGGGGACGGCAGTGTGTCACGGGGGTGGCACTGCGACATGTGGACGGTACTATCATATGGCAGCGTCACTTTGATACGGCGGTGGCACTGTGACATCGGGATGGCACAGTAACATGAGGGTGCCACCGTGACATGGAAGTGGCATTGTGACAAGGGGATGGCACTGTGTCACGGGAAGGCACTGTGTCATGGGGACGGTACAGTGACATGGCAGTGGCACTGTGACATTGTGGTTGCACTGTGCCATGGGGATGGCACTGGGACATTGTGGTTTCACTGTAACATGGGGCGACAGTGTAACAGTGGTGTGGCACTGTGACATGGTGGTGGCATTATGACACAGGGGTCGCACTGTGACATGGGGACGGCAGTGTGACTTGGGGGTGGCACTGTGACAAGGCGGTGGCATTGAGACATGGCGATGGCTTTGTGACATTGGGGCGGCACTGTGACATGGGGACGGCACTGTGACATGGATGCGTCACTGTGAATTGGGGGCAGCACTGTGACACGGGGGCGTCACTGTGACATGGGGTAGGCACTGTGACATGGCGGTGGCACAGTGACATGTCGGTGTCATTGTGACATTTGGTCGGCACTGTTTCATGGGGGCGGCACTGTCGCATGGGGGCGTCACTATGATACGGCGGTGGCACTGTGACATGGGTACGGCACTGTGCCATGGGGGTGGCACTGTGACACGGGTGGCACTGTGACATGACCGTGGCATTGTGACATCGGGTCGGCACTGTGACACAGGGGTGGCACTGTGAAAAGGGGACGGCCCTATGACATGGGGACGGCACTGTGACATGGTGCTGGCATTGTGACATGTGGGTGGCACTGTGAAATTGGGATGGCATTTTGGCGTGGGGGTGGCACTGTGACATGGGGAGGGCAGTGTGACATGGGGGTGGTGCTGTGACATGGGGATGGCACTGTGGCATGTGGACGTCACTGTGACAGTGGGGTGGCACGGTGTCATGGGGGCGGTACTGTGACATGGGGATAGCAGTGTGACCTGTGGGTGCCACTGTGACATGGCAGTGGTTTTGTGACATTGGATTGGCACTGTGACATGGCGGTGGCATTGTGACATGGGGGTGCCACTTTGACATGGGGACGGCAGTGTAACATGGGGGTGGCACTGTGACATGCATGTCGCACTGTGACATTAGGGTGGCACTGTGACATTGGGGTGGCACGGTTTCACGAGGATGGCAATTTGACATGGGGACGGTTCTGTGACATGGGGGTGGCACTATGACATGGGGACGGCACAGTGACATGGCGCGGCACTGTGACATGGGTATGGCACTGTGACTTGGGTACGGCACTGTGACATGGGGGTGGCATGTGACATGCGGGCGGTACTGTGACCAGGGGGTGGCATGGTAACTTGGCAGTGGCACTGTGACATCTGGTCGAAATGTGACATGGGTATGGTACTGTGACATGGGGGCTGCATTGTGACATGGCGGTGGCACTGTGACATTGGGGCGGCACTGTGACATGGGGACAGCAGTGTAACGGGTGTAGCACTGTGACACGGGGGCAGCATTGTAACATGGGGTGGCATTGTGACATGTGCGTGGCACTGTGACATGTGGACATTACTGTGACAGTGGGGTGGCACTGTGACATGGAGACGGTACTGCGACATAGAGATGGCACTGTGACATGTGAGTGGCACTGTGACATGGTTTTAGCACTGAGACATGGCAGTAACATTGTGACGTTGGTTTGGCGCTGTGACATTGGGGTGGCACTGTGACATGAAAATAGAACAGTGACAGCGAGTGGCACTGTGACATGTGGGCGGCATTGTGACGTGGCACAGTGACATGGGGACGGCACAATGACATGGAGTAGCACTCTTACATGGGGACGGCACTGTGACATGAGTGTGGCACTGTGACATGGACTAGGCACTGTGCCATGGGGGCATCATGGTGACATGTGGGTGGCACGGTGACATGGGAGTGGCACTGAGACATGGGAGTGGCACGGTGACTTTAGTGTGACACTGTGAAATGGGGATGGCTCTGTGACGTTGGGGTGGCACTGTGACATGAAAATAGCTCAGTGACAAGGAGTGGCGCTGTGACATGCGGGCGGCATTGTGACATGGGGGCGACACTGTGACATGGAAGTGGCACTGTGAAATGGGAGCAGAAATGTGACATGGGGGTGACACTGAGATATGGGGTCAGCACTGTGACATGGGGGCAGCACTGTGACAAGGGGACGGCACTGGGACATGGGGACGACACTGGGACATGGGAGTTGTACTGTGACGTGGGGGTGTCACTGTAACATGTCGGTGGCACAGTGACTTTCTGGTGGCACTGTGACATGGGTACGGTGCTGTGACACTGGAGTAGAACTGTGACACGGGGGCAGCACTGTGACATGGGCGTGGCATTGTGAGAGTGGGACGGCACTGGGTCATTAGAGTTGCACCGTGACATGGGGACGGTACTGTCACATGGGGGCGCCACTATGATACGGCGATGGCACTGTGACATGGGGTTGGCACTGTGACATGGCGGTGGCATTATGACATGGGAGTAGCACTGTGACATGCACACATGTCAAACTGCCACATCCATGTCACAGTGCCAACCCACTGTCAGGGTGACATCCACATGTCACAGTGCCACACCCATGTCACAGAGTCACCTCCATCTGAAAGTGCCACACCATTGTCACAGTGCAGGCCCCTTGTCAATATTGCATCCCCATGTCACACTGCCACCCCCATGCCAAACTGCCACCCCAATGTCACACTGCTGTCCCTCCTATGTCACAGCGCCGTCCCCATGTCACAGTGAGTGCCACACCCATGTCACAGTGGCCTCCCCATGTCACAGTGCAGTCCCCATGTCATAGTGACACCCCCATGTCCCAGTGTCGCTCCCATGTCACAGTGCCACCCCTAAGTCATAGTGCCGCTCACATGTCACGGTGCCACCCCCATGTCACAGTGCCACCAACACATTACAATGCCAAACCAATGTCACAATGCAGCCCCCATGTCACAGTGAAGCCCCCATGTCAAAGTGTCACCCCCATGTCACAGTGCCGTCCCCATGTTACCCTGAAGCCCCATGTCACAATGCCACCCTCATGTTACAGAGCCACCACCATGTCACACTGCCATCCCCATGTCACAGAGCCATCCCCATTTCACAGTGCCACCCCAACGTCACGGTGCAGCCTCCATGTCACAGTGCCACCCACATGTCACATTGCCGCACCCATGTCACAGTGCCGTCCCCATGGCAAAGTGCTACCACAATGTCACAGTGCCACTGCCATTTCACAGTACCGCCCCAATGTAACAGTGCCACCCCAATGTCACAGTGCCACCACCATGTCACAATGCAGCCCCCATGTCACAGTTCTGTCCTCATGTCACAGTGCCACCCCCATGTCGAAGTACCTTACCCATTTCACAGTGCAACCCCACTCTCACAGTGACATCCACATGTCACAGTGCCACGCCCATATCATAATGCCACCACCATGTCACAGTGCCACCCCTCTGTCACAGTGCCATCCCCATGTCACAGTGCAACCACAATGTCACAGTGCCACTGCCATGTCACAGTGCCGTGCCATGGGTGACCTGGGTCATGAATGGCACTGTGACATGTGGACGTTACTGTGACATGGGGATAGCACTGTGACATGGCGGTGGCATTGTGACATGGGGGTGCCACTGGGGACGGCAGTGTAACATGGGGGTGGCACTGTGACATGTGGACGTTACTGTGACATGGGTGTGGCACTGTGACATGCGTGTCGCACTGTGACATTAGGGTGGCACTGTGACATTGGGGTGGCACGGTTTCACGAGGATGGCACTTTGACATGGGGACGGTTCTGTGACATGGGGGTGGCACTATGACATGGGGACGGCACAGTGACATGGTGTGGCACTGTGACATGGGTATGGCTCTGTGACTTGGGTACGGCACTGTGACATGGGTGTTGCACCGTGAAAGGCGGTGGCATTGTGACATTGGGTTGGCACTGTGACATGGGTCTGCACTGTGACATGGGCATGGCACTGTGACCTGGGGGTGGCACGTGACATGCGGGCGGTACTGTGACCAGGGGGTGGCACGGTAACTTGGCAGTGGCACTGTGACATCTGGTCGAAATGTGACATGGGTATGGTACTGTGACATGGGGGCTGCACTGTGACAAGGCGGTGGCATTGAGACATGGCGATGGCTTTGTGACATTGGGGCGGCACTGTGACATGGGGACGGCACTGTGACATGGATGCGTCACTGTGAATTGGGGGCAGCACTGTGACACGGGGGCGTCACTGTGACATGGGGTAGGCACTGTGACATGGCGGTGGCACAGTGACATGTCGGTGTCATTGTGACATTTGGTCGGCACTGTTTCATGGGGGCGGCACTGTCGCATGGGGGCGTCACTATGATACGGCGGTGGCACTGTGACATGGGTACGGCACTGTGCCATGGGGGTGGCACTGTGACACGGGTGGCACTGTGACATGACCGTGGCATTGTGACATCGGGTCGGCACTGTGACACAGGGGTGGCACTGTGAAAAGGGGACGGCCCTATGACATGGGGACGGCACTGTGACATGGTGCTGGCATTGTGACATGTGGGTGGCACTGTGAAATTGGGATGGCATTTTGGCGTGGGGGTGGCACTGTGACATGGGGAGGGCAGTGTGACATGGGGGTGGTGCTGTGACATGGGGATGGCACTGTGGCATGTGGACGTCACTGTGACAGTGGGGTGGCACGGTGTCATGGGGGCGGTACTGTGACATGGGGATAGCAGTGTGACCTGTGGGTGCCACTGTGACATGGCAGTGGTTTTGTGACATTGGATTGGCACTGTGACATGGCGGTGGCATTGTGACATGGGGGTGCCACTTTGACATGGGGACGGCAGTGTAACATGGGGGTGGCACTGTGACATGCATGTCGCACTGTGACATTAGGGTGGCACTGTGACATTGGGGTGGCACGGTTTCACGAGGATGGCAATTTGACATGGGGACGGTTCTGTGACATGGGGGTGGCACTATGACATGGGGACGGCACAGTGACATGGCGCGGCACTGTGACATGGGTATGGCACTGTGACTTGGGTACGGCACTGTGACATGGGGGTGGCATGTGACATGCGGGCGGTACTGTGACCAGGGGGTGGCATGGTAACTTGGCAGTGGCACTGTGACATCTGGTCGAAATGTGACATGGGTATGGTACTGTGACATGGGGGCTGCATTGTGACATGGCGGTGGCACTGTGACATTGGGGCGGCACTGTGACATGGGGACAGCAGTGTAACGGGTGTAGCACTGTGACACGGGGGCAGCATTGTAACATGGGGTGGCATTGTGACATGTGCGTGGCACTGTGACATGTGGACATTACTGTGACAGTGGGGTGGCACTGTGACATGGAGACGGTACTGCGACATAGAGATGGCACTGTGACATGTGAGTGGCACTGTGACATGGTTTTAGCACTGAGACATGGCAGTAACATTGTGACGTTGGTTTGGCGCTGTGACATTGGGGTGGCACTGTGACATGAAAATAGAACAGTGACAGCGAGTGGCACTGTGACATGTGGGCGGCATTGTGACGTGGCACAGTGACATGGGGACGGCACAATGACATGGAGTAGCACTCTTACATGGGGACGGCACTGTGACATGAGTGTGGCACTGTGACATGGACTAGGCACTGTGCCATGGGGGCATCATGGTGACATGTGGGTGGCACGGTGACATGGGAGTGGCACTGAGACATGGGAGTGGCACGGTGACTTTAGTGTGACACTGTGAAATGGGGATGGCTCTGTGACGTTGGGGTGGCACTGTGACATGAAAATAGCTCAGTGACAAGGAGTGGCGCTGTGACATGCGGGCGGCATTGTGACATGGGGGCGACACTGTGACATGGAAGTGGCACTGTGAAATGGGAGCAGAAATGTGACATGGGGGTGACACTGAGATATGGGGTCAGCACTGTGACATGGGGGCAGCACTGTGACAAGGGGACGGCACTGGGACATGGGGACGACACTGGGACATGGGAGTTGTACTGTGACGTGGGGGTGTCACTGTAACATGTCGGTGGCACAGTGACTTTCTGGTGGCACTGTGACATGGGTACGGTGCTGTGACACTGGAGTAGAACTGTGACACGGGGGCAGCACTGTGACATGGGCGTGGCATTGTGAGAGTGGGACGGCACTGGGTCATTAGAGTTGCACCGTGACATGGGGACGGTACTGTCACATGGGGGCGCCACTATGATACGGCGATGGCACTGTGACATGGGGTTGGCACTGTGACATGGCGGTGGCATTATGACATGGGAGTAGCACTGTGACATGCACACATGTCAAACTGCCACATCCATGTCACAGTGCCAACCCACTGTCAGGGTGACATCCACATGTCACAGTGCCACACCCATGTCACAGAGTCACCTCCATCTGAAAGTGCCACACCATTGTCACAGTGCAGGCCCCTTGTCAATATTGCATCCCCATGTCACACTGCCACCCCCATGCCAAACTGCCACCCCAATGTCACACTGCTGTCCCTCCTATGTCACAGCGCCGTCCCCATGTCACAGTGAGTGCCACACCCATGTCACAGTGGCCTCCCCATGTCACAGTGCAGTCCCCATGTCATAGTGACACCCCCATGTCCCAGTGTCGCTCCCATGTCACAGTGCCACCCCTAAGTCATAGTGCCGCTCACATGTCACGGTGCCACCCCCATGTCACAGTGCCACCAACACATTACAATGCCAAACCAATGTCACAATGCAGCCCCCATGTCACAGTGAAGCCCCCATGTCAAAGTGTCACCCCCATGTCACAGTGCCGTCCCCATGTTACCCTGAAGCCCCATGTCACAATGCCACCCTCATGTTACAGAGCCACCACCATGTCACACTGCCATCCCCATGTCACAGAGCCATCCCCATTTCACAGTGCCACCCCAACGTCACGGTGCAGCCTCCATGTCACAGTGCCACCCACATGTCACATTGCCGCACCCATGTCACAGTGCCGTCCCCATGGCAAAGTGCTACCACAATGTCACAGTGCCACTGCCATTTCACAGTACCGCCCCAATGTAACAGTGCCACCCCAATGTCACAGTGCCACCACCATGTCACAATGCAGCCCCCATGTCACAGTTCTGTCCTCATGTCACAGTGCCACCCCCATGTCGAAGTACCTTACCCATTTCACAGTGCAACCCCACTCTCACAGTGACATCCACATGTCACAGTGCCACGCCCATATCATAATGCCACCACCATGTCACAGTGCCACCCCTCTGTCACAGTGCCATCCCCATGTCACAGTGCAACCACAATGTCACAGTGCCACTGCCATGTCACAGTGCCGTGCCATGGGTGACCTGGGTCATGAATGGCACTGTGACATGTGGACGTTACTGTGACATGGGGATAGCACTGTGACATGGCGGTGGCATTGTGACATGGGGGTGCCACTGGGGACGGCAGTGTAACATGGGGGTGGCACTGTGACATGTGGACGTTACTGTGACATGGGTGTGGCACTGTGACATGCGTGTCGCACTGTGACATTAGGGTGGCACTGTGACATTGGGGTGGCACGGTTTCACGAGGATGGCACTTTGACATGGGGACGGTTCTGTGACATGGGGGTGGCACTATGACATGGGGACGGCACAGTGACATGGTGTGGCACTGTGACATGGGTATGGCTCTGTGACTTGGGTACGGCACTGTGACATGGGTGTTGCACCGTGAAAGGCGGTGGCATTGTGACATTGGGTTGGCACTGTGACATGGGTCTGCACTGTGACATGGGCATGGCACTGTGACCTGGGGGTGGCACGTGACATGCGGGCGGTACTGTGACCAGGGGGTGGCACGGTAACTTGGCAGTGGCACTGTGACATCTGGTCGAAATGTGACATGGGTATGGTACTGTGACATGGGGGCTGCATTGTGACATGGCGGTGGCACTGTGACATTGGGGCGGCACTGTGACATGGGGACAGCAGTGTAACGGGTGTAGCACTGTGACACGGGGGCAGCATTGTAACATGGGGTGGCATTGTGACATGTGGGTGGCACTGTGACATGTGGGTGGCACTGTGACATGGTTTTAGCACTGAGACATGGCAGTAGCATTGTGACGTTGGTTTGGCGCTGTGACATTGGGGTGGCACTGTGACATGGTGGCAGCGCTGTGAAATGGGGGAGGCATGGGGTCATTAGAGTTGCACCATGACATGGGGACGGCACTGTGACATGGGGAGGGCAGTGTGTCTTGTGGGTGGCACTGTGATATGATGACGGCACTGTGACATGGCGGTGGCACTGTGACATTGTGGTCACTCTGTGACATAGGGATGGCACTGGGACATGGATATAGCACTGTGACAGGGGATGGCGCTGTTACATGGCATGGCACTGTGACATGGGGACGGCACTGGGTCATTATAGTTGCACTGTGACATGGGGACGGCAGGGTGACATAGGGCTGGCACTGTGACATGGGTGTTGCACTGTGACATGGGGACAGCAGTTGGACATGGGAGTGGTACTGCGACGTGGGGGTGTCACTGTAACATGGCGGTGGCACAGTGACATTCTGGTGGCACCGTGACACGGGTACAGTGCTGTTGCACTGGGGTAGCACTGTGACATGGGGGCAGCACTGTGACATGGGAGTGGCACTGTGACAATGGGACAGCACTGGGTCATTAGAGTTGCACTGTGACATGGGGAAGGCAGTGTGACATGGCGGTGGCATTATGACATGTGGGTGGCACTGTGACATGGGGACGGCATTGCGACATGGGGGTGGTGCTGTGACGTGGGGGCGTTACTGTGACATGGGTGTGGCACTGTGACATGCATGTGCGGTGGCATTGTGACATGGGGGTGCCACTGTGACATGGGGACGGCAGTGTAACATGGGGATGGCACTGTGACATGGGGACGGCACCAGGTCATTAGAATTCCACTGTGACATGGGGAAAGCAGTGTGACATGCTGGTGGACTGTGACATGGAGGCAGCACTGTTACATGGGGATATCACTGTGACATGGGCGCGGCATTGTGACATGGGGGTGGCTCTGGGACATGTGGATGGCTCTGTGACATGGGGGTGGCACTGTGACTTGGGGGCTGCATTGTGACATTGGGGTGGCTCTGTGACATGTGGATGGCTCTGTGACATGTGGGTGGCACTGTGACATGGGGGCTGCATTGTGACATTGGGGTGGCACTTTGAAATTGAGGTGGCACTGTGACACGTGGAAGGGGCCGGCACCTTGTCATGGGGGTGGCACTCTGACATGGGGATGGCAGTGTGTCACGGGGCCGTCACTGTGACATGTGGACGGTACTATCAGATGGCAGCGTCACTATGATACGGCGGTGGCACTGTGACATGGGGACGCCACTGTAACATGAGGGTTTCACTGTAACATGTGACATGGCAGTGGCATTGTGACATGGGGATGGCACTATGTCACGGGAAGGCACTGTGCCATGGGGACAGTACTGTGACATGGCAGTGGCACTGTGACATTGTGGTTGCACTGTGACATGGGATGGCACTGTGACATGGGAGTGGCACTGTGAGACATTGTGGTGGCACTGTGACATGGAATGGCACTGTGTCATGGCGGTGGCACTATGCCATGAGGACTGCGTTGTGACATGGGGACGGCACTGTGACATGGGGCGGCACGGTGAGATGGAGACGGCACCATGAGTTTAGTGTGGCACTGTGAAATGGGGATGGCTCTGTGACATTGAGGTGGCATTGCGACAGGAAAATAGAACAGTGACAAGCAGTGGCACTGTGACATGGGGATGACAGTGTGAAATTGTGTTGGCACTGTGACATGGGGGCGGCACTGTGACATGGGGACAGCACATGTCACAATGCAGCCCCCATGTCACAGTTCTGTCCTCATATCAAAGTGCCACCCCCATGGCACAGTACCGTCCCCACGTCATAGTGCAACACAACTGTCACAGAGCCACCCCCATGTCACTGTGCCACCACAATGTCACAATGCCACAGCCATATCACAGTGCCATCCCCATGTCACCCAATGTGACAATGCAACCGCCAGGTCACAGTGCCACACCCATGTCACAGTGCAACTCGTGCAATAACGTGTCACAGTGCCACCCCATGTCACAATACCACAGTAAAGTCACCATTTCGCCCACATGTCACCGTGCCACCCTCATGTCACACTGCTGTCCCCATGACACAGTGCCGTCCCCATGACACAGTACAGACCCCATGTCACAGTGCCACCACAATGTCACAGTTCAGTACCCATGTCACAGTGCCGTCCCCATTACACAGTGCCGTTCCTATGAAACAGCGCCACCCCATGTCACTGTGCCATCCACATGTCACAGTGCCACCCACATGTCACAGTGCAGTCCTAATGTCACAATGCCACCGCCATGTCACACTGACCTCCCCATGTCACAGTGCCATCCCCATGTCACAGTGCCACGCCCATATCATAATGCCACCACCATGTCACTGTGCCACCCCTCTGTCACAGTGTCATCCCCATGTCACAGTGAAACCACAATGTCCCAGTGCCATCCCCATGGCACAGTGCAACCACAATGTCACAGTGCCACTGCCATGTCACAGTGCCGTCCCCATGGCACAGTGCCTTCCCGTGACACAGTGCCATCCCCTTGTCACAATGCCACTTCCATGTCGCGGTGGCACCCTCATGTTACTGTGCCATCCCGATGTCACAGTGCCACCGCCGCATCAAAGTGACGCTGCCATATGATAGTACCGTCCACATGTCACAGTGCCGCACCCCGTGACACACTGCCGTCCCCATGTCAGAGTGCCACCACCATGTCACAGTGCCGACCCCATGTCACAGTGCCACACCCATGTCACTGTGCCATCCCCATGTCACACTACCAAACCAATGTGACAATGCCACCGCCAGGTCACAGTGCCACACACATGTCACAGAGTCACCTCCATCTGAAAGTGCCACACCATTGTCACAGTGCAGGCCCCTTGTCAATATTGCATCCCCATGTCACACTGCCACCCCCATGCCAAACTGCCACCCCAATGTCACACTGCTGTCCCTCCTATGTCACAGCGCCGTCCCCATGTCACAGTGAGTGCCACACCCATGTCACAGTGGCCTCCCCATGTCACAGTGCAGTCCCCATGTCATAGTGACACCCCCATGACCCAGTGCCGCTTCCATGTCACAGTGCCACCCCTATGTCATAGTGCCGCTTCACAGTGAAGCCCCCATGTCAAAGTGTCACCCCCATGTCACAATGCCATCCCCATGTTACCCTGAAGCCCCATGTCACAATGCCACCCTCATGTTACAGATCCACCACCATGTCACACTGCCATCCCCATGTCACAGAGCCATCCCCATTTCACAGTGTCACACTAAAGTCACGGTGCAGCCTCCATGTCACAGTGCCACCCACATGTCACATTGCCGCACCCATGTCACAGTGCCACCCCCATGTCACAGTGCAGTCCCCCTGTCATAGTGCCACCACAATGTCACAGTGCCACTCCTATTTCACACTGCTACCCCCATTTCATAGTGACACCAATGTTGCCCCCATGTCACATTGCTGTACCAATGTCACAGTGCCGTCCCCATGTCACAGTGCCACCCCCATGTCACAGTACCGTCCCCATGTCACAGTGCCGACCCCATGTCACAGTGCCAACCCCATGTCACAGATACACCGCCACATAATAGTGACGCTCGCCTGTCACAGATCCAACCCCATGTCACAGTGTCACACTGAAGTCACAGTGCCACACCCATGTCACGGTACCATTCCCATGTCACAGCGCAACCCCCTTTCACAGTGACGTCCACATGTCACAGTTCCACCACCATGTCACAGTGGCACCACCATGTCACAGTGCCAACACCAGGTCAGTGTACCGTCCCCATATCCCAGTGCCACACCCATGTCACAGTGCCACACCCATGTCACTGTGCCATTCCCATGTCACACCTGGCGGTGGCGTTGTCACATTGGTTTGGTAGTGTGACATGGGAATGGCACAGTGACATGGGTAGGGTAACCAATGTGACAATGCCACCGCCAGGTCACAGTGCCACACCCATGTCACAGAGTCACCTCCATCTGAAAGTGCCACACCAGTGTCACAGTGCAGGCCCCTTGTCAATATTGCATCCCCATGTCACACTGCCACCCCCATGCCAAACTGCCACCCCAATGTCACACTGCTGTCCCTCCTATGTCACAGCGCCGTCCCCATGTCACAGTGAGTGCCACACCCATGTCACAGTGGCCTCCCCATGTCACAGTGCAGTCCCCATGTCATAGTGACACCCCCATGTCCCAGTGTCGCTCCCATGTCACAGTGCCACCCCTATGTCATAGTGCCGCTTCACAGTGAAGCCCCCATGTCAAAGTGTCACCCCCATGTCACAATGCCATCCCCATGTTACCCTGAAGCCCCATGTCACAATGCCACCCTCATGTTACAGATCCACCACCATGTCACACTGCCATCCCCATGTCACACAGCCATCCCCATTTCACAGTGTCACACTAAAGTCACGGTGCAGCCTCCATGTCACAGTGCCACCCACATGTCACATTGCCGCACCCATGTCACAGTGCCGTCCCCATGGCAAAGTGATGCCACCATGTCACAGTGCCACGAACATGTGACATGGGGACTGCAGTATTAGGTGGGGACAGCACTGTGACATGGGGACGGCACTGTGACATGGGGACGGCACCAGGTCATTAGAATTCCACTGTGACATGGGGGAAGCAGTGTGACACGCTGGTGGACTGTGACATGGAGGCAGCACTGTTACATGGGGATATCACTGTGACATGGGCGCGGCATTGTGACATGGGGGTGGCTCTGGGACATGTGGATGGCTCTGTGACATGGGGGTGGCACTGTGACAAGGGGGCTGCATTGTGACATGGGGGTGGCTCTGGGACATGTGGATGGCTCTGTGACATGGCGGTGGCACTGTGACATGGGGGCTGCATTGTGACATTGGGGTGGCACTTTGAAATTGAGGTGACACTGTGACACGTGGATGGGGCCGGCACCTTGTCATGGGGGTGGCACTCTGACATGGGGACGGCAGTGTGTCACGGGGCCGTCACTGTGACATGTGGACGGTACTATCACATGGCAGCGTCACTATGATACGGCGGTGGCACTGTGACATGGAGACGCCACTGTAACATGAGGGTTCCACTGTGACATGGCAGTGGCATTGTGACATGGGGATGGCACTGTGTCACGGGAAGGCACTGTGCCATGGGGACGGTACTGTGACATGGCAGAGGCACTGTGACATTGTGGTTGCACTGTGACATGGGATGGCACTGTGACATGGGAGTGGCACTGTGAGACATTGTGGTGGCACTGTGACATGGAATGGCACTGTGTCATGGCGGTGGCACTATGCCATGAGGACTGCATTGTGACATGGGGACGGCACTGTGACATGGGGCGGCACGGTGAGATGGAGACGGCACCATGAGTTTAGTGTGGCACTGTGAAATGGGGATGGCTCTGTGACATTGAGGTGGCATTGTGACAGGAAAATAGTGACAAGCAGTGGCACTGTGACATGGGGATGACAGTGTGACATGGGGGCGGCACTGTGACATTGTGGTGGCACTGTGACATGGTGGCGGCACTGTGACATTGGTACAGCAATGTGACATGGGGGCAACATTGGTGTCACTATGAAATGGGGGTAGCAGTGTGAAATGGGAGTGGCACTGTGACATTGTGGTGGCACTATGACAGGGGGACTGCACTGTGACATGGGGGTGGCACTGTGACATGGGTGCGGCAATGTGACATGTGGGTGGCACTGTGACATGGAGGCTGCACCGTGACTTTAGTGTGACACTGCGAAATGGGGATGGCTCTGTGACATGGGGATGGCAGTGTGACATGGTGGTGGCTCTGTAACATGAGGGTGGCATTGTGACATGGGACTTCAGGATAACATGGGGATGGCATTGTGATATGGGGGTGACAATTTGACATGGGGGCTTCAATGTGAAGCGGCACTATGACATAGGGGTGGCACTGTGACATGGGAGCGACACTGGGACATGGGGGTGTCACTATGACATGGGGACTGCACTGTGACATGGGGAGACCACTGTGACATGGGTGTGGCACTCACTGTGACATGGGGACGGCGCTGTGACATAGGAGGGACAGCAGTGTGACATTGGGGTGG
The DNA here is from genome assembly GCF_965140245.1 of Athene noctua. Taxonomy (NCBI): domain Eukaryota; kingdom Metazoa; phylum Chordata; class Aves; order Strigiformes; family Strigidae; genus Athene; species Athene noctua. Next base: position 142,663 of record NW_027437668.1, read on the forward strand.
CAGTTTGGCATGGGGGTGGCAGTGTGACATGGGGATGCAATATTGACAAGGGGCCTGCACTGTGACAATGGTGTGGCACTTTCAGATGGAGGTGACTCTGTGACATGGGTGTGGCACTGTGACATGTGGATGTCACCCTGACAGTGAGTTGGCACTGTGACATGGATGTGGCACTGTGACATGTGTGCATGTCACAGTGCTACTCCCATGTCATAATGCCACCGCCATGTCACAGTGCCAACCCCATGTCACAGTGCCATCGCCGTATCATAGTGGCGCCCCCATGTGACAGTACCGTCCCCATGTCACGGTGCAACTCTAATGACCCAGTGCCGTCCCACTCTCACAATGCCACGCCCATGTCACAGTGCCGCCCCCGTGTCACAGTGCTACTCCAGTGTCACAGCACCGTACCCATGTCACAGTGCCACCCGAAAGTCACGTGCCACCGACATGTTACAGTGACACCCCCACGTCACAGTACCACTCCCATGTCCCAGTGTCGTCCCCATGTCCCAGTGCCGTCCCCTTGTCACGGTGCCGCCCCCATGTCACAGTGCCGACCCCATATCTCAGTGTCACCCCCATGTCACATTTCTGCTCCCATTTCACAGTGCCACTTCCATGTCACAGTGCCACACTCATGTCACAGTGCCGTCCCCATGTAAGAGTGCTACTCCATGTCATTGTGCCGTCCCCATGTCACTGTGCCACGTCACAATGCCGCCCACATGTCACAGTGCCACTCGCTGTCACTGTTCTATTTTCATGTCACAGTGCCACCCCAATGTCACAGCGCCAAACCAACGTCACAATGCTACTGCCATGTCTCAGTGCTAAAACCATGTCACAGTGCCACTCACATGTCACAGTGCCATCTCTATGTCACAGTGCCGTCTCCATGTCACAGTGCCACCCCACAGTCACAGTAATGTCCACATGTCACAGTGCCACCCACATGTCACAATGCCACCCCATGTTACAATGCTGCCCCCGTGTCACAGTGCTACACCCGTTACACTGCTGTCCCCATGTCACAGTGCCGCCCCAATGTCACAGTGCCACCGCCATGTCACAATGCAGCCCCCATGTCACAGTACCATACCCATGTCACATTTCGACCAGATGTCACAGCGCCACTGCCAAGTTACCGTGCCACCCCCTGGTCACAGTACCGCCCGCACGTCACGTGCCACCCCCAGGTCACAGTGCCATGCCCATGTCACAGTGCAGACCCATGTCACAGTGCCAACCCAATGTCACAATGCCACCGCCTTTCACGGTGCAACACCCATGTCACAGTGCCGTACCCAAGTCACAGTGCCATACCCATGTCACAGTGCCACGCCATGTCACTGTGCCGTCCCCATGTCATAGTGCCACCCCCATGTCACAGAACCGTCCCCATGTCAAAGTGCCATCCTCGTGAAACCGTGCCACCCCAATGTCACAGTGCCACCCTAATGTCACAGTGCCACACCCATGTCACAGTAACGTCCACATGTCACAGTGCCACCCCCATGTTACACTGCTGTCCCCAGTGGCACCCCCATGTCACAATGCCACCGCCATGTCACAGTGCTATCCCCATGTCACAGTAACGTCCACATGTCACAGTGCCAATCATGACCCAGGTCACCCATGGCACGGCACTGTGACATGGCAGTGGCACTGTGACATTGTGGTTGCACTGTGACATGGGGATGGCACTGTGACAGAGGGGTGGCACTGTGACATGGTGGTGGCATTATGATATGGGCGTGGCACTGTGACATGTGGATGTCACTGTGAGACTGGGGTTGCACTGTGAAATGGGTAAGGTACTTCGACATGGGGGTGGCACTGTGACATGAGGACAGAACTGTGACATGGGGGCTGCATTGTGACATGGTGGTGGCACTGTGACATTGGGGTGGCACTGTTACATTGGGGCGGTACTGTGAAATGGCAGTGGCACTGTGACATTGTGGTAGCACTGTGACATGGGGACGGCACTGGGACATTGGAGTGGCACTGGGACAATGGAGTGGAACTGTGACATGGGGATGACTGCGTCAGAGGGGTGGCATTGTGACACGGCGGTGGGGTTGTGACATTAGGACTGCACTGTGACATGTGGGTGGCACTGTGACATGGGGGCAGCACTATGGCATGGGGGTGGCACTATGACATGGGGATGGCACTGTGACGTGGAGACAGCACTCTGATATGGGTGTGGCATTGTGACATTGTGGTGGCACAGTGACATGAGGGTGGCTCTGTGACATGTGGATGTCACTGTGACAGTGGGGTTGCACTGTGACATGGGGATGGTACTGTGACATGGGGATGGCACTTTGATATGAGGACAGAACTGTGACATTGGGGTGGCACTGTGACATTTGGGTGGCACTTTGTCATGGGGGCGGTACTGTGAAATGTGGACAGCACTGTGACATGGAGGCTGCACCGTGACTTTAATGGCTCTGTGACATAGAGGCGGCACTGTGACATGGGCGTGGCACTGTGACATGGGCGTGGCACTGTGACATGGGGACGGCACTGTGATATCATGGTGGCACTGTGACATTGTGGTGGCATATTGACAAGGGGCCTACTCTGTGACAGTGGGGCGGCACTCTGAGCTGGGGGTGGCTCTGTGACGTGTGTGGCACTGAGACCCGGTGGCGGCATTGTCACAGTGGGTTGGTAGTGTGACATGGGAATGGCACAGTGACATGGGGGCGGCACTGACACGGAGACGACACTGTGACATGGGGACGACAGTGTGACATGGGCAGGGCACTGTCACATGGAGCGACACTGTGACATGTGACGGCACTGTGACATTAGGGCTGCATTGTGACATGGTGGTGGCTCTGTGACGTGGTAGTGGCACTGTGACATTGGTGACGGAACTGTGACATGTGGATGGCACTATGACATTGGGACGGCACTGTTACATGGTTGTGGCAGTGACATGGGGACTGTACTGTGTAATTGTGGTGGCACTGTGACATGGGTGTGGCACTGTGACATGGGTGTGGCACTGTGACATGTGGATGTCACCCTGACAGTGGGTTGGCACTGTGACATGGATGTGGGGGTGTGGCACTGTGACATGTGGATGTCACCCTGACAGTGGGTTGGCACTGTGACATGGATGTGGCACTGTGACATGGGTGCATGTCACAGTGCTACTCCCATGTCATAATGCCACCGCCATGTCACAGTGCCAACCCCATGTCACAGTGCCATCGCCGTATCATAGTGGCGCCCCCATGTGACAGTACCGTCCCCATGTCACGGTGCAACTCTAATGACCCAGTGCCGTCCCACTCTCACAATGCCACGCCCATGTCACAGTGCCGCCCCCGTGTCACAGTGCCATACCCATGTCACATTTCGACCAGATGTCACAGTGTCACTGCCAAGTTACAGTGCCACCACCAGGTCACAGTACCACCCGCATGTCACATGCCACCCCCAGGCCACAGTGCCACCGCCGCATCAAAGTGACCATGACCTGTGGGTCATGAATGCCTGCCCCATTTCACAGCGCTGCCACCATGTCACAGTGCCACCCCAATGTCACAGCGCCAAAACAACGTCACAATGCTACTGCCATGTCTCAGTGCTAAAACCATGTCACAGTGCCACCTACATGTCACAGTGCCACCCACATGTCACAATGCCACCCCATGTTACAATGCTGCCCCCGTGTCACAGTGCTACACCCGTTACAACCATGTCACGGTTTCATGATGGCACTGTGATATGGGTGCGGCAATGTGACATGTGGGTGGCACTGTGACATGGAGGCTGCACCGTGACATTAGTGTGACACTGTGAAATGGGGATGGCTCTGTGACATGGGGATGGCAGTGTGACATGGTGGTGGCTCTGTAAAATGAGGGTGGCATTGTGACATGGGGCTTCAGGGTAACATGGGGACGGCACTGTGACATGGGGGTGACACTTTGACATGGGGGCTTCACTGTGACATGGGGGCTGCATTGTGACATTGGTTTGGCATTGTAACGTGTTGGTGGCACTGTGACATGGGGGTGGCACGGTGACATGTGAGCGGCACTATGACATAGGGGTGGCACTGTGACATGGGGACGGCAGTATAATGGGTGTGGCACTGTGACAGGAGCACAGCATTGTAACATGGGGGTGGCATTGTGACATGGTGGCACTGTGACATGTGGGTGGCACTGTGACATGGTTTTAGCACTGAGACATGGCAGTAGCATTGTGACGTTGGTTCGGCACTGTGACATTGGGGTGGCACTGTCACATGAAAATAGAACAGTGACAGCGAGTGGCACTTTGACATGTGGGCAGCATTGTGACGTGGCACAGTGACATGGGGACGGCACAATGACATGGAGTAGCACTCTTACATGGGGACGGCACTGTGACATGAGTGTGGCACTGTGACATGGACTAGGCACTGTGCCATGGGGGCATCATGGTGACATGTGGGTGGCACGGTGACATGGGAGTGGCACTGAGACATGGGAGTGGCACGGTGACTTTAGTGTGACACTGTGAAATGGGGATGGCTCTGTGACGTTGGGGTGGCACTGTGACATGAAAATAGCTCAGTGACAAGGAGTGGCGCTGTGACATGCGGGCGGCATTGTGACATGGGGGCGACACTGTGACATGGAAGTGGCACTGTGAAATGGGAGCAGAAATGTGACATGGGGGTGACACTGAGATATGGGGTCGGCACTGTGACATGGGGGCGGCACCGTGACAAGGGGACGGCACTGGGACATGGGGACGACACTGGGACATGGGAGTGGTACTGTGACGTGGGGGTGTCACTTTAACATGTCGGTGGCACAGTGACTTTCTGGTGGCACTGTGACATGGGTACGGTGCTGTGACACTGGAGTAGCACTGTGACACGGGGGCGGCACTGTGACATGGGCGTGGCATTGTGAGAGTGGGACGGCACTGGGTCATTAGAGTTGCACCGTGACATGGGGACGGTACTGTCACATGGGGGCGCCACTATGATAAGGCGATGGCACTGTGACATGGGGTTGGCACTGTGACATGGCGGTGGCATTATGACATGGGAATAGCACTGTGACATGTAGGTGGCACTGTGACATGTGGGTGTCACTGTGACATGGGGACGGCACTGTGGCATGGTGGTGGCAGCGTGACATGGGCAGTGCACTGTAACATGGGGCGACCCTGTAACAGTGGGGTGGCACTGTGACATGGTGGTGGCATTATGACACAGGGGTCGCACTGTGACATGGGGACGGCAGTGTGACTTGGGGGTGGCACTGTGACAAGGCGGTGGCATTGAGACATGGCGATGGCTCTGTGACATTGGGTCAGCACTGTGACATGGGGACGGCACTGTGACATGGAGGCATTACTGTGAATTGGGGGCAGCACTGTGACACGGGGGCGTCACTGTGACATGGGGATGGCACTGTGACATGGCGGTGGCACAGAGACATGTCGGTGTCATTGTGACATTTGGTCGGCACTGTTTCATGGGGGCGGCACTGTCGCATGGGGGCGTCACTATGATACGGCGGTGGCACTGTGACATAGGTACGGCACTGTGCCATGGGGGTGGCACTGTGACACAGGGGTGGCACTGTGACGTGACCGTGGCATTGTGACATCGGGTCGGCACTGTGACACAGGGGTGGCACTGTGAAATGGGGACGGCCCAATGACATGGGGACGGCACTGTGACATGGTGCTGGCATTGTGACATGTGGGTGGCACTGTGAAATTGGGATGGCACTTTGGCATGAGTGTGGCACTGTGACATGGGGAGGGCAGTGTGACATGGGTGTGGCACTGTGGCATGTGGACGTCACTGTGACAGTGGGGTGGCACAGTGTCATGGGGGCAGTACTGTGACATGGGGATAGCACCTGTGGGTGCCACTGTGACATGGCAATGGTTTTGTGACATGGGGATGGCACTGTGACATTGGATTGGCACTGTGACATGGGGATAGCTCTGTGACATGGCGGTGGCATTGTGACATGGGGGTGCCACTGTGACATGGGGACGGCAGTGTAACATGGGGGTGGCAGTGTGACATGTGGACGTTACTGTGACATGGGTGTGGCACTGGACATGCGTGTCGCACTGTGACATTGGGGTGGCACGTGATTGGGGTGGCACGGTTTCACGAGGATGGCACTTTGACATGGGGACGGTTCTGTGACATGGGGGTGGCACTATGACATGGGTATGGCACAGTGACTTGGGTACGGCACTGTGACATGGGTGTTGCACCGTGAAAGGCAGTGGCATTGTGACATTGGGTTGGCACTGTGACATGGGTCTGCACTGTGACATGGGCATGGCACTGTGACCTGGGGGTGGCACGTGACGTGCGGGCGGTACTGTGACCAGGGGATGGCACGGTAACTTGGCAGTGGCGCTGTGACATCTGGTCGAAATGTGACATGGGTATGGTACTGTGACATGGGGGCTGCATTGTGACATGGCGGTGGCACTGTGACATTGGGGCGGCACTGTGACATGGGGACAGCAGTGTAACGGGTGTAGCACTGTGACACGGGGGCAGCATTGTAACATGGGGTGGCATTGTGACATGTGGGTGGCACTGTGACATGTGGACATTACTTTGACAGTGGGGTGGCACTGTGACATGGAGACGGCACTGTGACATAGAGATAACGTGTTGGTGGCACTGTGACTTGGGCGTGGCACTGTGCCATGGGGCGGCACGGTGAGATGGAGACGGCACCATGACTTTAGTGTGACACTGTGAAATGGGGATGGCTCTGTGACATTGAGGTGGCATTGTGACATGAAAATACAACGGTGACAAGGAGTGGCACTGTGACATGGGGGTGGCACTGTGACATGGGGAATGTATTGTGACATGTGGATGGCACTGTGACATGGCGGTGGCAGTGTGCCATGAGGCCTGCATTGTGACATGGGGATGGCACTGTGACATGTGGATGGCACTGTGACATGGAGGTGGCACTGTGACTTGGGAGTGGCACTGTGACATGTGGATGGGACTGTGACACTGGTACAGCACTGTGACATGGGGGCCACATTGTGTAACGTCCACATGTCACAGTGCCACCCCCACGTTACACTGCTGTCCCCAGTGGCACCCCCATGTCACAATGCCACCGCCATGTCACAGTGCTATCCCCATGTCACAGTAACGTCCACATGTCACAGTGCCATTCATGACCCAGGTCACCCATGGCACGGCACTGTGACATGGCAGTGGCACTGTGACATTGTGGTTGCACTGTGACATGGGGATGGCACTGTGACAGAGGGGTGGCACTGTGACATGGTGGTGGCATTATGATATGGGCGTGGCACTGTGACATGTGGATGTCACTGTGAGACTGGGGTTGCACTGTGAAATGGGTAAGGTACTTCGACATGGGGGTGGCACTGTGACATGAGGACAGAACTGTGACATGGGGGCTGCATTGTGACATGGTGGTGGCACTGTGACATTGGGGTGGCACTGTTACATTGGGGCGGTACTGTGAAATGGCAGTGGCACTGTGACATTGTGGTAGCACTGTGACATGGGGACGGCACTGGGACATTGGAGTGGCACTGGGACAATGGAGTGGAACTGTGACATGGGGATGACTGCGTCAGAGGGGTGGCATTGTGACACGGCGGTGGGGTTGTGACATTAGGACTGCACTGTGACATGTGGGTGGCACTGTGACATGGGGGCAGCACTATGGCATGGGGGTGGCACTATGACATGGGGATGGCACTGTGACGTGGAGACAGCACTCTGATATGGGTGTGGCATTGTGACATTGTGGTGGCACAGTGACATGAGGGTGGCTCTGTGACATGTGGATGTGTGATGGTTTGACTCTGGCTAAATGCCAGGTATCCACCAAGTCGCTCTATCACTTCCCCCCCCCCCCCCTTCCCTTTGTTTTCTCAACAGGGTAAAGAGGGGAAAGAAGATAAACTAACCCTTGTGGGTGAAACAAAAGCAGTTTTAATATAAGCAAAGCAAAGCAAAAGTCCGCGCGCGGAAGCAAAAGCAAACAGATTTATTCTCTACTTCCCATGAAGAGGCGATGTCGGGCCTTCTCTGGAAGCAGGGCTCCAATACGCGTAGTAGTTGCCTCGGAGGACCAAGGGTGACCCCACCCCCTTCCTCCTTTCTCCCAGCTTTATACTGAGCAGACGTCATATGGTATGGAATATCCCTTTGGTCGGTTTGGGTCAGCTGTCCTAGCTGTGTCCCCTCCCAAGATCTTGCCCACCCCGTCCCACTGGGGAAAATATCAGAAAGAACCTTGGTGCTGTGTAAGCACTGCTCAGCAGCAGCCACAACACCAGGGTGCTATCAACACCCTGCAGCTCCCAGCATAAACCACAGCACCGTGAGGGCTGCTATAGGGGAAAACCGATTCCAGTTCAGCCAGACCCAATACAGTCTCCACCCCTTATTCCATACCATTTACGTTATGCCCAGGTCCCACATAATATTCATTTATCTATTCCATAAGCTTTCTTCACTTCTTCAGATGTTCAGTGTCTTGGCTTCCATCTGTCAAGATAGATGCTCAGGACAGAAGTATGCTTGACCGTTGGACTCCAGCACCGGCTAGGTTTGGGTCGTCATTGCACGTGTCTGGTTCACTCTTCATCGTTCCTACTTCCTCCATCACTTCCTGCAACATACAACTCATCCCACAGATTACTTTCCCCCCAAGGTTAAATGTTCTTGAGGCACACACTGAGTAGTCCCATCCTCCCGCATTACCCACCAAGTACATCCAGGTCCCTGAGCAAAGACAATACCACGAGTGGGCTTGCCTTTTCCCAAGGGAGGAGCAATCCACGCTGCCTTCCCCAGCCACCTCCCTGTGTGTACTACAGGGACCTTATCTCCTCCCACAGTATGAAGGGGGTTTGTTTGGGCAGGCCCAGGACGGTTAACAGATCCTCTGGTATTAATTAGCCAAGTGGCTTCTGCTAAATTTATATCCCAATGCTTCCATCCCCCATTGTCCAATGCTTTCAACATAGTCTTCAACAGTCCGTTATATCTTTCAATCTTTCCAGACGCTTGTGGGTAATAAGGGATGTGATACACCCACTCAATGCCGTGTTTCTTTGCCCAGGAGTTTATAAGATTATTTCGAAAATGGGTCCCGTTGTCTGACTCGATTCTTTCAGGAGTACCATGTCGCCATAAAATTTGCCTTTCAAGACCCAAGATGGTATTTCGGGCAGTGGCATGATTTACAGGGTACGTTTCTAGCCAACCCGTAGTTGCTTCTACCATGGTGAGTATGTAGCGCTTGCCTTGGCGTGTTCGTGGCAGTGGTCCAATATAGTCAATCTGCCAGGCCTCACCATATTGAAAACTCAGCCATCGCCCTCTGTTCCAGGGAGACTTTACTCGTGTGGCTCGCTTGATTGCAGCACATGTTTCACATTCGTGAGTGACCTGTGAGATGGCCTCCATGGTCAGGTCCACCCCTCGATCACGAGCCCATCTGTACGTTGCATCTCTGCCAAGATGCCCTGATGTTTCATGGGCCCATCGAGCTACAAACAGCTCACCCTTACGCTCCCAGTCCAGGTCCAGCCGAGCTACTTCAATTTTGGCAGCTTTGTCTGCTTGCTCATTGTTTTGGTGTTCTTCAGTGGCACGCCTTTTGGGCACATGAGCATCTACATGACGCACCTTTAGAGCCACGTTTTCCACTCGGGCAGCGATGTCCTGCCACAATGCAGCAGCCCAGATGGGTTTACCTCTGCGCTGCCAATTGGTCTTCTTCCACTCCTGTAGCCACCCCCACAGGGCGTTAGCCACCATCCAGGAGTCCGTGTAGAGATATAATACTGGCCACTTTTCCCGTTCAGCAATCTTTAGGGCAAGTTGGATCGCTTTTACTTCTGCGAACTGACTTGACTCTCCTTCTCCTTCAGTGGCCTCAACGACTTGTCTTGTGGGACTCCACACAGCAGCTTTCCACTTCCGATGGCTTCCTACCACACGACAGGATCCATCAGTAAAGAGAGCATAACGCCTCTCATCTTCTGGTAACTCGTTATATGGCGGTGCCTCTTGGGCACGAGCCACCTCCTCAGGCCGCACTCCAAAATCTCTACCTTCTGGCCAGTCCATGATCTCTTCCAGGATCCCTGGATGGTTGGGTTTCCCCAGCCGAGCCCGTTGCGTGATTAACGCGACCCATTTACTCCAGGTAGCACTGGTTGCATGGTGTGTGGCAGGGATGTTTCCTTTGAACATCCAATGTAATACAGGCAGCCGTGGTGCCAAGAGGAGCTGTGCTTCTGTACCAACAACTTCTGAAGCAGCTCGAATCCCCTCATATGCTGCCAGTATCTCCTTTTCAGTCGGAGTGTAGTGGGCTTCTGATCCTCGATATCCCCGGCTCCAAAATCCTAATGGTCGACCTCGAGTTTCACCTGGTATCTTCTGCCAGAGGCTCCATGTGAGTCCGTGCTCCCCAGTTGATGTGTAAAGTATATTTTGCACAGCTGGTCCTGTCCGAACAGGCCCAAGAGCTACCGCTCGAGCTATCTCTTGTTTGATGTGCTCAAAGGCTTGTTGCTGCTCAGGACCCCACTGAAAATTGTTCTTCTTTCGGGTCACTTGATAGAGAGGGCTCACAAGCTGACTGTAACCTGGAATATGCATCCTCCAGAATCCCACAAATCCTAGGAAAGCTTGTGTTTCCTTCTTGTTGGTCGGTGGAGACATAGTTGCTATCTTGTTGACAACATCCAATGGCACATGACGGCGTCCATCTTGCCATTTTATTCCCAAGAACTGAATTTCTCGTGCTGGTCCCTTGACCTTGCTTTTCTTTATGGCAAACCCAGCTCTCAGAAGAATCTCAATTACTCTTTGTCCTTTCTTGAACACTTCTTCTGCCTCATTGCCCCACACAATGATGTCATCAATGTATTGTAGATGTTCAGGGGCATCACCCTTTTCCAGTGCAGTTTGAATTAGTCCATGACAAATAGTGGGGCTGTGCTTCCACCCCTGGGGCAGTCGATTCCAGGTATACTGGACACCCCTCCACGTGAAAGCAAACTGTGGCCTGCACTCTTCTGCCAAAGGAATTGAAAAGAATGCATTGGCAATGTCAATTGTGGCGTACCACTTGGCTGCCTTTGACTCCAGTTCATACTGGAGCTCTAACATATCTGGTACAGCAGCACTCAGTGGTGGCGTCACTTCATTCAGGCCACGATAGTCTACTGTTAACCTCCACCCTCCGTCAGACTTCCGCACTGGCCATATTGGGCTATTAAAAGGCGAATGTGTCTTACTGATGACACCTTGGTTCTCCAGTTGACGAATCAATTCTTGGATGGGAGCCAGAGAGTCTCGGTTTGTACGATACTGCCGTCGGTGCACGGTCCTCATAGCAATTGGCACCTGTTGTTCTTCAACTTGCAACAGTCCCACAACAAAAGGATCTTCTGAGAGGCCAGGCAGATTAGACAACTGTTTTACCTTTTCTGTATTCACACTGGCCACACCAAAAGCCCATCGGTATCCTTTTGGGTCTTTGAAGTATCCCCTCTTGAGATAGTCAATGCCCAAGATGCAAGGGGCTTCTGGGCCAGTTACAATGGGATGTTTTTCCCACTTGTCCCCAGTCAAGCTAACCTCGGCCTCCAATACTGATAGTTCTTGACAGCCCCCTGTCACTCCTGAGATCTAGATAGGTTCTGCCCCTCTATAACTTGACGGCATTAGTGTACATTGTGCCCCGGTGTCAATTAAAGCCTGGTACTTCTGTGGATTTGATGTGCCAGGCCATCGAATCCACACTGTCCAATACACCCGATCATCCCTTTCCTCCTCCTGGCTGGAGGCAGGGGCCCTCTATTCCTGTTCTTGGTCGGAGTACTCACTGTCTGACTCTTGCCGTGCCAGGCCGGAGGTTCCTTCTTCAGGATCAAGGGAGGTGATCTCAGTCTTTCTGTATCTGGGAGATCGCTGGTTACTTCCTTGTGGTTTTACACCAGCTACATTAGCAACCTTCTTAGATGTCTTCTTGTTGGCAGGGGTCTTTCCTCGCAATTCATGTACACGTGCTTCCAACTTAAAGGTGGGTTGACCATCCCACTTCCTCATGTCCTCCCCCTGGTTGCGCAGGAAGAACCAGAGTTCGCCACGTGTCATGCGCCTTGGCTTTCCTTTCCCCCTGACTGGGACAGAAGAGAAATTATTTCTTGGGGAGCTCCTAACATCCAGGGCACTCGCCCGTAGAGATGAGGAGGTACCAAGACTCTCTTCAAAGTTCTGAAGCCAGGAAGAGACTGCCTCCACAGTTGGCGTACATCTTAGTCCTTCTCCTGCATCCATTTCTGGGTAGTACATTGCGGCCAAGCCGGCAGAATACGAGGATGGCGCACCTTTAATCACCTTCCTCCACATGGCCCGTGTGCATGGGACATCCTCTGGATTTTTAGGGGCTTCATCATTATCTGGATCACCATAGATGACTTCCATCACTGCTAATTCTCTCAGGTACTGGACACCTTCATCTGCAGTAGCCCACTTCCCTGGGGTGTGGTCCATAAGATCTTCCTTAAAAGGATACCTTGCTTTAACACTTGAAAGGAGCCGTCTCCACAGACTGCAAATTGCTGTCTCCTTTCCAATTCCCCTTTCAATTCCTCGATTTCTAGCAAGGGAACCCAGCTGTTGGGCTTCCTTACCTTCTAGCTGTTGAGCATCTGCCCCATTATCCCAGCATCGCAGCAGCCAGGCAGCGATCCGCTCACCCGGCTGGCGGCAGTAGTCTTTCCGCAGATCTCGCAGTTCTGATGACGTCAGGGACCGGGTAGTTTCTGCCTCCTGTTTCAGTTCTGTTATTCCCTCTTCTGATACCTTTGCTGAAGGACCAGCTTCTTCCTCCTCTTTCTCCTCCCTTATTAATCGAGGGTATGGGCCTGTTGTTCTCCTTGTCCATTGTTTCTTTTTTACTACTGGGGCAATCTCTGTTGTTGTTATTGTTTGAGTTCCCATGTCAACCACAGCCCTTTGAGAGTGCTGAACTGCAGCTCGATAAGCACAGGCCAGGCCCCAGTAAAGTGCTAGAAGTTGTTGATTCTCATTGGGATAGGCAAGGCACCCCTCTATCAGGTGATGTGTCAATTTTGTGGGGTTGCTTGCCTGTTCAGGGGTGAGATCCCAGGCTACAGGAGGTGATAACCGTCCTAGGAATCTGCCCAACTCCTTCCACTCTCCCTGCCACCCAGGAACAGGCCGCCTCAGAGCACATTTTGGCACCGATTCACTCAAAATTTGCGTTCTCTTACACCAAGAGCATACCGAGCTCCACACAACCCACAACAGGCGAACAGCATTAATAAAGAGTATCAATGCACTAACATAAGGATGACTAAGTACCTCGGGAGCCTGCAAAATAAAACCACTCATGATGTTCCCGATTCCTTGCAGCATGTTCCCGAGCTTAACAAAATAAAGATAAGCAGTGCAATAAACAAGCCCGTGACCAGCACAAGAGCTTGTTGCTTAATAACTACTATAGCTACAGCACATTTAATATAAAACTGCCGTTGTTTTGCCCCACGTTGGGCGCCAAAATAGACTGTGATGGTTTGACTCTGGCTAAATGCCAGGTATCCACCAAGTCGCTCTATCACTTCCCCCCCCCCCCCCTTCCCTTTGTTTTCTCAACAGGGTAAAGAGGGGAAAGAAGATAAACTAACCCTTGTGGGTGAAACAAAAGCAGTTTTAATATAAGCAAAGCAAAGCAAAAGTCCGCGCGCGGAAGCAAAAGCAAACAGATTTATTCTCTACTTCCCATGAAGAGGCGATGTCGGGCCTTCTCTGGAAGCAGGGCTCCAATACGCGTAGTAGTTGCCTCGGAGGACCAAGGGTGACCCCACCCCCTTCCTCCTTTCTCCCAGCTTTATACTGAGCAGACGTCATATGGTATGGAATATCCCTTTGGTCGGTTTGGGTCAGCTGTCCTAGCTGTGTCCCCTCCCAAGATCTTGCCCACCCCGTCCCACTGGGGAAAATATCAGAAAGAACCTTGGTGCTGTGTAAGCACTGCTCAGCAGCAGCCACAACACCAGGGTGCTGCCAACACCCTGCAGCTCCCAGCATAAACCACAGCACCGTGAGGGCTGCTATAGGGGAAAACCGATTCCAGTTCAGCCAGACCCAATACAGGATGTCACTGTGACAGTGGGGTTGCACTGTGACATGGGGATGGTACTGTGACATGGGGATGGCACTTTGATATGAGGACAGAACTGTGACATTGGGGTGGCACTGTGACATTGGGGTGGCACTTTGTCATGGGGGCGGTACTGTGACATGTGGACAGCACTGTGACATGGAGGCTGCACCATGACTTTAATGGCTCTGTGACATAGAGGCGGCACTGTGACATGGGCGTGGCACTGTGACATGGGCGTGGCACTGTGACATGGGGACGGCACTGTGATATCATGGTGGCACTGTGACATTGTGGTGGCATATTGACAAGGGGCCTACTCTGTGACAGTGGGGCGGCACTCTGAGCTGGGGGTGGCTCTGTGACGTGTGTGGAACTGAGACCCGGTGGCGGCATTGTCACAGTGGGTTGGTAGTGTGACATGGGAATGGCACAGTGACATGGGGGCGGCACTGACACGGGGACGACACTGTGACATGGGGATGACAGTGTGACATGGGCAGGGCACTGTCACATGGAGCGACACTGTGACATGTGACGGCACTGTGACATTAGGGCTGCATTGTGACATGGTGGTGGCTCTGTGACGTGGTAGTGGCACTGTGACATGGTGACGGAACTGTGACATGTGGATGGCACTATGACATTGGGACGGCACTGTTACATGGTTGTGGCAGTGACATGGGGACTGTACTGTGTAATTGTGGTGGCACTGTGACATGGGTGTGGCACTGTGACATGGGTGTGGCACTGTGACATGTGGATGTCACCCTGACAGTGGGTTGGCACTGTGACATGGGTGTGGCACTGTGACATGGGTGCATGTCACAGTGCTACTCCCATGTCATAATGCCACCGCCATGTCACAGTGCCAACCCCATGTCACAGTGCCATCGCCGTATCATAGTGGCGCCCCCATGTGACAGTACCGTCCCCATGTCACGGTGCAACTCTAATGACCCAGTGCCGTCCCACTCTCACAATGCCACGCCCATGTCACAGTGCCGCCCCCGTGTCACAGTGCTACTCCAGTGTCACAGCACCGTACCCATGTCACAGTGCCACCAGAAAGTCACTGTGCCACCGACATGTTACAGTGACACCCCCACGTCACAGTACCACTCCCATGTCCCAGTGTCGTCCCCATGTCCCAGTGCCGTCCCCTTGTCACGGTGCCGCCCCCATGTCACAGTGCTGACCCCATATCTCAGTGTCACCCCCATGTCACATTTCTGCTCCCATTTCACAGTGCCACTTCCATGTCACAGTGTCGCCCCCATGTCACAATGCCGCCCGCATGTCACAGCGCCACTCCTTGTCACTGAGCTATTTTCATGTCACAGTGCCACCCCAACGTCACAGAGCCATCCCCATTTCACAGTGTCACACTAAAGTCACCGTGCCACTCCCATGTCTCAGTGCCACTCCCATGTCACCGTGCCACCCACATGTCACCATGATGCCCCCATGGCACAGTGCCTAGTCCATGTCACAGTGCCACACTCATGTCACAGTGCCGTCCCCATGTAAGAGTGCTACTCCATGTCATTGTGCCGTCCCCATGTCACTGTGCCACGTCACAATGCCGCCCACATGTCACAGTGCCACTCGCTGTCACTGTTCTATTTTCATGTCACAGTGCCACCCCAATGTCACAGCGCCAAACCAACGTCACAATGCTACTGCCATGTCTCAGTGCTAAAACCATGTCACAGTGCCACCCACATGTCACAGTGCCATCTCTATGTCACAGTACCTTCTCCATGTCACAGTGACGCCCCCGTGTCACAGTGCTGCCCCCAATTCACAGTGCCACCCCATGTCACAATGCCATCGCCATGTACCAGTACCGTCTCCATGTCACAGTGCCACCCCACAGTCACAGTAATGTCCACATGTCACAGTGCCACCCACATGTCACAATGCCACCCCATGTTACAATGCTGCCCCCGTGTCACAGTGCTACACCCGTTACACTGCTGTCCCCATGTCACAGTGCCGCCCCAATGTCACAGTGCCACCGCCATGTCACAATGCAGCCCCCATGTCACAGTACCATACCCATGTCACATTTCGACCAGATGTCACAGTGTCACTGCCAAGTTACAGTGCCACCACCAGGTCACAGTACCACCCGCATGTCACATGCCACCCCCAGGTCACAGTGCCACCACCGTATCAAAGTGACCATGACCTGTGGGTCATGAATGCCTCCCCCATTTCACAGCGCTGCCACCATGTCACAGTGCCACCCCAATGTCACAGCGCCAAAACAACGTCACAATGCTACTGCCATGTCTCAGTGCTAAAACCATGTCACAGTGCCACCCACATGTCACAATGCCACCCCATGTTACAATGCTGCCCCCGTGTCACAGTGCTACACCCATTATAACCATGTCACGGTTTCATGATGGCACTGTGACATGGGTGCGGCAATGTGACATGTGGGTGGCACTGTGACATGGAGGCTGCACCGTGACATTAGTGTGACACTGTGAAATGGGGATGGCTCTGTGACATGGGGATGGCAGTGTGACATGGTGGTGGCTCTGTAACATGAGGGTGGCATTGTGACATGGGGCTTCAGGGTAACATGGGGATGGAACTGTGACATGGGGGTGACACTTTGATATGGGGGCTTCACTGTGACATGGGGGCTGCATTGTGACATTGGTTTGGCATTGTAACGTGTTGGTGGCACTGTGACATGGGGGTGGCACGGTGACATGTGAGCGGCACTATGACTTAGGGGTGGCACTGTGACATGGGAGCGACACTGGGACATGGGGGTGTCACTATGACATGGGGACTGCACTGTGACATGGGGACGACACTGTGACATGGTGGTGGCACTCTGACATGGGGACGGCAGTGTGTCACGGGGGTGGCACTGCGACATGTGGACGGTACTATCATATGGCAGCGTCACTTTGATACGGCGGTGGCACTGTGACATCGGGATGGCACAGTAACATGAGGGTGCCACCGTGACATGGATGTGGCATTGTGACAAGGGGATGGCACTGTGTCACGGGAAGGCACTGTGTCATGGGGACGGTACAGTGACATGGCAGTGGCACTGTGACATTGTGGTTGCACTGTGCCATGGGGATGGCACTGGGACATTGTGGTTTCACTGTAACATGGGGCGACAGTGTAACAGTGGTGTGGCACTGTGACATGGTGGTGGCATTATGACACAGGGGTCGCACTGTGACATGGGGACGGCAGTGTGACTTGGGAGTGGCACTGTGACAAGGCGGTGGCATTGAGACATGGCGATGGCTTTGTGACATTGGGGCGGCACTGTGACATGGGGACGGCACTGTGACATGGATGCGTCACTGTGAATTGGGGGCAGCACTGTGACACGGGGGCGTCACTGTGACATGGGGTAGGCACTGTGACATGGCGGTGGCACAGAGACATGTCGGTGTCATTGTGACATTTGGTCGGCACTGTTTCATGGGGGCGGCACTGTCGCATGGGGGCGTCACTATGATACGGCGGTGGCACTGTGACATGGGTACGGCACTGTGCCATGGGGGTGGCACTGTGACACGGGTGGCACTGTGACATGACCGTGGCATTGTGACATCGGGTCGGCACTGTGACACAGGGGTGGCACTGTGAAAAGGGGACGGCCCTATGACATGGGGACGGCACTGTGACATGGTGCTGGCATTGTGACATGTGGGTGGCACTGTGAAATTGGGATGGCATTTTGGCGTGGGGGTGGCACTGTGACATGGGGAGGGCAGTGTGACATGGGGGTGGTGCTGTGACATGGGGATGGCACTGTGGCATGTGGACGTCACTGTGACAGTGGGGTGGCACGGTGTCATGGCGGCGGTACTGTGACATGGGGATAGCAGTGTGACCTGTGGGTGCCACTGTGACATGGCAGTGGTTTTGTGACATTGGATTGGCACTGTGACATGGCGGTGGCATTGTGACATGGGGGTGCCACTTTGACATGGGGACGGCAGTGTAACATGGGGGTGGCACTGTGACATGCGTGTCGCACTGTGACATTAGGGTGGCACTGTGACATTGGGGTGGCACGGTTTCACGAGGATGGCAATTTGACATGGGGACGGTTCTGTGACATGGGGGTGGCACTATGACATGGGGACGGCACAGTGACATGGCGCGGCACTGTGACATGGGTATGGCACTGTGACTTGGGTACGGCACTGTGACATGGGTGTTGCACCGTGAAAGGCGGTGGCATTGTGACATTGGGTTGGCACTGTGACATGGGTCTGCACTGTGACATGGGCATGGCACTGTGACCTGGGGGTGGCACGTGACATGCGGGCGGTACTGTGACCAGGGGGTGGCATGGTAACTTGGCAGTGGCACTGTGACATCTGGTCGAAATGTGACATGGGTATGGTACTGTGACATGGGGGCTGCATTGTGACATGGTGGTGGCACTGTGACATTGGGGCGGCACTGTGACAAGGGGACAGCAGTGTAACGGGTGTAGCACTGTGACACGGGGGCAGCATTGTAACATGGGGTGGCATTGTGACATGTGGGTGGCACTGTGACATGTGGACATTACTGTGACAGTGGGGTGGCACTGTGACATGGAGACGGTACTGCGACATAGAGATGGCACTGTGACATGTGGGTGGCACTGTGACATGGTTTTAGCACTGAGACATGGCAGTAACATTGTGACGTTGGTTTGGCGCTGTGACATTGGGGTGGCACTGTGACATGAAAATAGAACAGTGACAGCGAGTGGCACTGTGACATGTGGGCGGCATTGTGACGTGGCACAGTGACATGGGGACGGCACAATGACATGGAGTAGCACTCTTACATGGGGACGGCACTGTGACATGAGTGTGGCACTGTGACATGGACTAGGCACTGTGCCATGGGGGCATCATGGTGACATGTGGGTGGCACGGTGACATGGGAGTGGCACTGAGACATGGGAGTGGCACGGTGACTTTAGTGTGACACTGTGAAATGGGGATGGCTCTGTGACGTTGGGGTGGCACTGTGACATGAAAATAGCTCAGTGACAAGGAGTGGCGCTGTGACATGCGGGCGGCATTGTGACATGGGGGCGACACTGTGACATGGAAGTGGCACTGTGAAATGGGAGCAGAAATGTGACATGGGGGTGACACTGAGATATGGGGTCGGCACTGTGACATGGGGGCAGCACTGTGACAAGGGGACGGCACTGGGACATGGGGACGACACTGGGACATGGGAGTTGTACTGTGACGTGGGGGTGTCACTGTAACATGTCGGTGGCACAGTGACTTTCTGGTGGCACTGTGACATGGGTACGGTGCTGTGACACTGGAGTAGCACTGTGACACGGGGGCAGCACTGTGACATGGGCGTGGCATTGTGAGAGTGGGACGGCACTGGGTCATTAGAGTTGCACCGTGACATGGGGACGGTACTGTCACATGGGGGCGCCACTATGATACGGCGATGGCACTGTGACATGGGGTTGGCACTGTGACATGGCGGTGGCATTATGACATGGGAGTAGCACTGTGACATGCACACATGTCAAACTGCCACATCCATGTCACAGTGCCAACCCACTGTCAGGGTGACATCCACATGTCACAGTGCCACACCCATGTCACAGAGTCACCTCCATCTGAAAGTGCCACACCATTGTCACAGTGCAGGCCCCTTGTCAATATTGCATCCCCATGTCACACTGCCACCCCCATGCCAAACTGCCACCCCAATGTCACACTGCTGTCCCTCCTATGTCACAGCGCCGTCCCCATGTCACAGTGAGTGCCACACCCATGTCACAGTGGCCTCCCCATGTCACAGTGCAGTCCCCATGTCATAGTGACACCCCCATGTCCCAGTGTCGCTCCCATGTCACAGTGCCACCCCTATGTCATAGTGCCGCTCACATGTCACGGTGCCACCCCCATGTCACAGTGCCACCAACACATTACAATGCCAAACCAATGTCACAATGCAGCCCCCATGTCACAGTGAAGCCCCCATGTCAAAGTGTCACCCCCATGTCACAGTGCCGTCCCCATGTTACCCTGAAGCCCCATGTCACAATGCCACCCTCATGTTACAGAGCCACCACCATGTCACACTGCCATCCCCATGTCACAGAGCCATCCCCATTTCACAGTGCCACCCCAACGTCACGGTGCAGCCTCCATGTCACAGTGCCACCCACATGTCACATTGCCGCACCCATGTCACAGTGCCGTCCCCATGGCAAAGTGCTACCACAATGTCACAGTGCCACTGCCATTTCACAGTACCGCCCCAATGTAACAGTGCCACCCCAATGTCACAGTGCCACCACCATGTCACAATGCAGCCCCCATGTCACAGTTCTGTCCTCATGTCACAGTGCCACCCCCATGTCGAAGTACCTTACCCATTTCACAGTGCAACCCCACTCTCACAGTGACATCCACATGTCACAGTGCCACGCCCATATCATAATGCCACCACCATGTCACAGTGCCACCCCTCTGTCACAGTGCCATCCCCATGTCACAGTGCAACCACAATGTCACAGTGCCACTGCCATGTCACAGTGCCGTGCCATGGGTGACCTGGGTCATGAATGGCACTGTGACATGTGGACGTTACTGTGACATGGGGATAGCACTGTGACATGGCGGTGGCATTGTGACATGGGGGTGCCACTGGGGACGGCAGTGTAACATGGGGGTTTCACTGTGACATGTGGACGTTACTGTGACATGGGTGTTGATCTGTGACATGCGTGTCGCACTGTGACATTAGGGTGGCACTGTGACATTGGGGTGGCACGGTTTCCCGAGGATGGCACTTTGACATGGGGACGGTTCTGTGACATGGGGGTGGCACTATGACTTGGGGACGGCACAGTGACATGGTGTGGCACTGTGACATGGGTATGGCTCTGTGACTTGGGTACGGCACTGTGACATGGGTGTTGCACCGTGAAAGGCGGTGGCATTGTGACATTGGGTTGGCACTGTGACATGGGTCTGCACTGTGACATGGGCATGGCACTGTGACCTGGGGGTGGCACGTGACATGCGGGCGGTACTGTGACCAGGGGGTGGCACGGTAACTTGGCAGTGGCACTGTGACATCTGGTCGAAATGTGACATGGGTATGGTACTGTGACATGGGGGCTGCATTGTGACATGGCGGTGGCACTGTGACATTGGGGCGGCACTGTGACATGGGGACAGCAGTGTAACGGGTGTAGCACTGTGACACGGGGGCAGCATTGTAACATGGGGTGGCATTGTGACATGTGGGTGGCACTGTGACATGTGGGTGGCACTGTGACATGGTTTTAGCACTGAGACATGGCAGTAGCATTGTGACGTTGGTTTGGCGCTGTGACATTGGGGTGGCACTGTGACATGGTGGCAGCGCTGTGAAATGGGGGAGGCATGGGGTCATTAGAGTTGCACCATGACATGGGGACGGCACTGTGACATGGGGAGGGCAGTGTGTCTTGTGGGTGGCACTGTGATATGATGACGGCACTGTGACATGGCGGTGGCACTGTGACATTGTGGTCACTCTGTGACATAGGGATGGCACTGGGACATGGATATAGCACTGTGACAGGGGATGGCGCTGTTACATGGCATGGCACTGTGACATGGGGATGGCACTGGGTCATTATAGTTGCACTGTGACATGGGGACGGCAGGGTGACATAGGGCTGGCACTGTGACATGGGTGTTGCACTGTGACATGGGGACAGCAGTTGGACATGGGAGTGGTACTGCGACGTGGGGGTGTCACTGTAACATGGCGGTGGCACAGTGACATTCTGGTGGCACCGTGACACGGGTACAGTGCTGTCGCACTGGGGTAGCACTGTGACATGGGGGCAGCACTGTGACATGGGAGTGGCACTGTGACAATGGGACAGCACTGGGTCATTAGAGTTGCACTGTGACATGGGGAAGGCAGTGTGACATGGCGGTGGCATTATGACATGTGGGTGGCACTGTGACATGGGGACGGCATTGCGACATGGGGGTGGTGCTGTGACGTGGGGGCGTTACTGTGACATGGGTGTGGCACTGTGACATGCATGTGCGGTGGCATTGTGACATGGGGGTGCCACTGTGACATGGGGACGGCAGTGTAACATGGGGATGGCACTGTGACATGGGGACGGCACCAGGTCATTAGAATTCCACTGTGACATGGGGAAAGCAGTGTGACATGCTGGTGGACTGTGACATGGAGGCAGCACTGTTACATGGGGATATCACTGTGACATGGGCGCGGCATTGTGACATGGGGGTGGCTCTGTGACATGTGGATGGCTCAGTGACATGGGGGTGGCACTGTGACTTGGGGGCTGCATTGTGACATTGGGGTGGCTCTGTGACATGTGGATGGCTCTGTGACATGGGGGTGGCACTGTGACATGGGGGCTGCATTGTGACATTGGGGTGGCACTTTGAAATTGAGGTGGCACTGTGACACGTGGAAGGGGCCGGCACCTTGTCATGGGGGTGGCACTCTGACATGGGGACGGCAGTGTGTCACGGGGCCGTCACTGTGACATGTGGACGGTACTATCAGATGGCAGCGTCACTATGATACGGCGGTGGCACTGTGACATGGGGACGCCACTGTAACATGAGGGTTTCACTGTAACATGTGACATGGCAGTGGCATTGTGACATGGGGATGGCACTATGTCACGGGAAGGCACTGTGCCATGGGGACGGTACTGTGACATGGCAGTGGCACTGTGACATTGTGGTTGCACTGTGACATGGGATGGCACTGTGACATGGGAGTGGCACTGTGAGACATTGTGGTGGCACTGTGACATGGAATGGCACTGTGTCATGGCGGTGGCACTATGCCATGAGGACTGCATTGTGACATGGGGACGGCACTGTGACATGGGGCGGCACGGTGAGATGGAGACGGCACCATGAGTTTAGTGTGGCACTGTGAAATGGGGATGGCTCTGTGACATTGAGGTGGCATTGCGACAGGAAAATAGAACAGTGACAAGCAGTGGCGCTGTGACATGGGGATGACAGTGTGAAATTGTGTTGGCACTGTGACATGGGGGCGGCACTGTGACATGGGGACAGCACATGTCACAATGCAGCCCCCATGTCACAGTTCTGTCCTCATATCAAAGTGCCACCCCCATGGCATAGTACCGTCCCCACGTCATAGTGCAACACAACTGTCACAGAGCCACCCCCATGTCACTGTGCCACCACAATGTCACAATGCCACAGCCATATCACAGTGCCATCCCCATGTCACCCAATGTGACAATGCAACCGCCAGGTCACAGTGCCACACCCATGTCACAGTGCAACTCGTGCAATAACGTGTCACAGTGCCACCCCATGTCACAATACCACAGTAAAGTCACCATTTCGCCCACATGTCACCGTGCCACCCTCATGTCACACTGCTGTCCCCATGACACAGTGCCGTCCCCATGACAAAGTACAGATCCCATGTCACAGTGCCACCACAATGTCACAGTTCAGTACCCATGTCACAGTGCCGTCCCCATTACACAGTGCCGTTCCTATGAAACAGCGCCACCCCATGTCACTGTGCCATCCACATGTCACAGTGCCACCCACATGTCACAGTGCAGTCCTAATGTCACAATGCCACCGCCATGTCACACTGACCTCCCCATGTCACAGTGCCATCCCCATGTCACAGTGCCACGCCCATATCATAATGCCACCACCATGTCACAGTGCCACCCCTCTGTCACAGTGTCATCCCCATGTCACAGTGAAACCACAATGTCCCAGTGCCATCCCCATGGCACAGTGCAACCACAATGTCACAGTGCCACTGCCATGTCACAGTGCCGTCCCCATGGCACAGTGCCTTCCCGTGACACAGTGCCATCCCCTTGTCACAATGCCACTTCCATGTCGCGGTGGCACCCTCATGTTACTGTGCCATCCCGATGTCACAGTGCCACCGCCGCATCAAAGTGACGCTGCCATATGATAGTACCGTCCACATGTCACAGTGCCGCACCCCGTGACACACTGCCGTCCCCATGTCAGAGTGCCACCACCATGTCACAGTGCCGACCCCATGTCACAGTGCCACACCCATGTCACTGTGCCATTCCCATGTCACACTACCAAACCAATGTGACAATGCCACCGCCAGGTCACAGTGCCACACACATGTCACAGAGTCACCTCCATCTGAAAGTGCCACACCATTGTCACAGTGCAGGCCCCTTGTCAATATTGCATCCCCATGTCACACTGCCACCCCCATGCCAAACTGCCACCCCAATGTCACACTGCTGTCCCTCCTATGTCACAGCGCCGTCCCCATGTCACAGTGAGTGCCACACCCATGTCACAGTGGTCTCCCCATGTCACAGTGCAGTCCCCATGTCATAGTGACACCCCCATGTCCCAGTGTCGCTCCCATGTCACAGTGCCACCCCTATGTCATAGTGCCGCTTCACAGTGAAGCCCCCATGTCAAAGTGTCACCCCCATGTCACAATGCCATCCCCATGTTACCCTGAAGCCCCATGTCACAATGCCACCCTCATGTTACAGATCCACCACCATGTCACACTGCCATCCCCATGTCACAGAGCCATCCCCATTTCACAGTGTCACACTAAAGTCACGGTGCAGCCTCCATGTCACAGTGCCACCCACATGTCACATTGCCGCACCCATGTCACAGTGCCACCCCCATGTCACAGTGCAGTCCCCCTGTCATAGTGCCACCACAATGTCACAGTGCCACTCCTATTTCACACTGCTACCCCCATTTCATAGTGACACCAATGTTGCCCCCATGTCACATTGCTGTACCAATGTCACAGTGCCGTCCCCATGTCACAGTGCCACCCCCATGTCACAGTACCGTCCCCATGTCACAGTGCCGACCCCATGTCACAGTGCCAACCCCATGTCACAGATACACCGCCACATAATAGTGACGCTCGCCTGTCACAGATCCAACCCCATGTCACAGTGTCACACTGAAGTCACAGTGCCACACCCATGTCACGGTACCATTCCCATGTCACAGCGCAACCCCCTTTCACAGTGACGTCCACATGTCACAGTTCCACCAGAATGTCACAGTGGCACCACCATGTCACAGTGCCAACACCAGGTCAGTGTACCGTCCCCATATCCCAGTGCCACACCCATGTCACAGTGCCACACCCATGTCACTGTGCCATTCCCATGTCACACCTGGCAGTGGCGTTGTCACATTGGTTTGGTAGTGTGACATGGGAATGGCACAGTGACATGGGTACGGTAACCAATGTGACAATGCCACCGCCAGGTCACAGTGCCACACACATGTCACAGAGTCACCTCCATCTGAAAGTGCCACACCAGTGTCACAGTGCAGGCCCCTTGTCAATATTGCATCCCCATGTCACACTGCCACCCCCATGCCAAACTGCCACCCCAATGTCACACTGCTGTCCCTCCTATGTCACAGCGCCGTCCCCATGTCACAGTGAGTGCCACACCCATGTCACAGTGGCCTCCCCATGTCACAGTGCAGTCCCCATGTCATAGTGACACCCCCATGTCCCAGTGTCGCTCCCATGTCACAGTGCCACCCCTATGTCATAGTGCCGCTTCACAGTGAAGCCCCCATGTCAAAGTGTCACCCCCATGTCACAATGCCATCCCCATGTTACCCTGAAGCCCCATGTCACAATGCCACCCTCATGTTACAGATCCACCACCATGTCACACTGCCATCCCCATGTCACAGAGCCATCCCCATTTCACAGTGTCACACTAAAGTCACGGTGCAGCCTCCATGTCACAGTGCCACCCACATGTCACATTGCCGCACCCATGTCACAGTGCCGTCCCCATGGCAAAGTGATGCCACCATGTCACAGTGCCACGAACATGTGACATGGGGACTGCAGTATTAGGTGGGGACAGCACTGTGACATGGGGACGGCACTGTGACATGGGGACGGCACCAGGTCATTAGAATTCCACTGTGACATGGGGGAAGCAGTGTGACACGCTGGTGGACTGTGACATGGAGGCAGCACTGTTACATGGGGATATCACTGTGACATGGGCGCGGCATTGTGACATGGGGGTGGCTCTGGGACATGTGGATGGCTCTGTGACATGGGGGTGGCACTGTGACATGGGGGCTGCATTGTGACATGGGGGTGGCTCTGGGACATGTGGATG
Source organism: Athene noctua (assembly GCF_965140245.1). NCBI lineage: Eukaryota > Metazoa > Chordata > Aves > Strigiformes > Strigidae > Athene > Athene noctua. The sequence goes on from NW_027437668.1 coordinate 169,099, forward strand.
GCTCTGTGACATGGGGGTGGCACTGTGACATGGGGGCTGCATTGTGACATTGGGGTGGCACTTTGAAATTGAGGTGACACTGTGACACGTGGATGGGGCCGGCACCTTGTCATGGGGGTGGCACTCTGACATGGGGACGGCAGTGTGTCACGGGGCCGTCACTGTGACATGTGGACGGTACTATCACATGGCAGCGTCACTATGATACGGCGGTGGCACTGTGACATGGAGACGCCACTGTAACATGAGGGTTCCACTGTGACATGGCAGTGGCATTGTGACATGGGGATGGCACTGTGTCACGGGAAGGCACTGTGCCATGGGGACGGTACTGTGACATGGCAGTGGCACTGTGACATTGTGGTTGCACTGTGACATGGGATGGCACTGTGACATGGGAGTGGCACTGTGAGACATTGTGGTGGCACTGTGACATGGAATGGCACTGTGTCATGGCGGTGGCACTATGCCATGAGGACTGCATTGTGACATGGGGACGGCACTGTGACATGGGGCGGCACGGTGAGATGGAGACGGCACCATGAGTTTAGTGTGGCACTGTGAAATGGGGATGGCTCTGTGACATTGAGGTGGCATTGCGACAGGAAAATAGTGACAAGCAGTGGCACTGTGACATGGGGATGACAGTGTGACATGGGGGCGGCACTGTGACATGGGGGCGGCACTGTGACATGGGGGTGGCACTGTGACATGGGTGCGGCAATGTGACATGTGGGTGGCACTGTGACATGGAGGCTGCACCGTGACTTTAGTGTGACACTGTGAAATGGGGATGGCTCTGTGACATGGGGATGGCAGTGTGACATGGTGGTGGATCTGTAACATGAGGGTGGCATTGTGACATGGGGCTTCAGGGTAACATGGGGATGGCATTGTGATATGGGGGTGACAGTTTGACATGGGGGCTTCAATGTGAAGCGGCACTATGACATAGGGGTGGCACTGTGACATGGGAGCGACACTGGGACATGGGGGTGTCACTATGACATGGGGACTGCACTGTGACATGGGGAGACCACTGTGACATGGGTGTGGCACTCACTGTGACATGGGGACGGCGCTGTGACATAGGAGGGACAGCAGTGTGACATTGGGGTGGCAGTTTGGCATGGGGGTGGCAGTGTGACATGGGGATGCAATATTGACAAGGGGCCTGCACTGTGACAATGGTGTGGCACTTTCAGATGGAGGTGACTCTGTGACATGGGTGTGGCACTGTGACATGTGGATGTCACCCTGACAGTGGGTTGGCACTGTGACATGGATGTGGCAGTTTGACATGTGTGCATGTCACAGTGCTACTCCCATGTCATAATGCCACCGCCATGTCACAGTGCCAACCCCATGTCACAGTGCCATCGCCGTATCATAGTGGCGCCCCCATGTGACAGTACCGTCCCCATGTCACGGTGCAACTCTAATGACCCAGTGCCGTCCCACTCTCACAATGCCACGCCCATGTCACAGTGCCGCCCCCGTGTCACAGTGCTACTCCAGTGTCACAGCACCGTACCCATGTCACAGTGCCACCAGAAAGTCACTGTGCCACCGACATGTTAAAGTGACACCCCCACGTCACAGTACCACTCCCATGTCCCAGTGTCGTCCCCATGTCCCAGTGCCGTCCCCTTGTCACGGTGCCGCCCCCATGTCACAGTGCCGACCCCATATCTCAGTGTCACCCCCATGTCACATTTCTGCTCCCATTTCACAGTGCCACTTCCATGTCACAGTGCCACACTCATGTCACAGTGCCGTCCCCATGTAAGAGTGCTACTCCATGTCATTGTGCCGTCCCCATGTTACTGTGCCACGTCACAATGCCGCCCACATGTCACAGTGCCACTCGCTGTCACTGTTCTATTTTCATGTCACAGTGCCACCCCAATGTCACAGCGCCAAACCAACGTCACAATGCTACTGCCATGTCTCAGTGCTAAAACCATGTCACAGTGCCAGCCACATGTCACAGTGCCATCTCTATGTCACAGTGCCGTCTCCATGTCACAGTGCCACCCCACAGTCACAGTAATGTCCACATGTCACAGTGCCACCCACATGTCACAATGCCACCCCATGTTACAATGCTGCCCCCGTGTCACAGTGCTACACCCGTTACACTGCTGTCCCCATGTCACAGTGCCGCCCCAATGTCACAGTGCCACCGCCATGTCACAATGCAGCCCCCATGTCACAGTACCATACCCATGTCACATTTCGACCAGATGTCACAGCGCCACTGCCAAGTTACCGTGCCATCCCCTGGTCACAGTACCGCCCGCATGTCACGTGCCACCCCCAGGTCACAGTGCCATGCCCATGTCACAGTGCAGACCCATGTCACAGTGCCAACCCAATGTCACAATGCCACTGCCTTTCACGGTGCAACACCCATGTCACAGTGCCGTACCCAAGTCACAGTGCCATACCCATGTCACAGTGCCACGCCATGTCACTGTGCCGTCCCCATGTCATAGTGCCACCCCCATGTCACAGAACCGTCCCCATGTCAAAGTGCCATCCTCGTGAAACCGTGCCACCCCAATGTCACAGTGCCACCCTAATGTCACAGTGCGACACGCATGTCACAGTGCCACACCTATGTCACAGTAACGTCCACATGTCACAGTGCCACCCCCATGTTACACTGCCGTCCCCATGTCACAGTGGCACCCCCATGTCACAATGCCACCGCCATGTCACTGTGCCAATCCAATGTCACAAAACCACTGCCATGTCACAGTGGCACCCACAGGTCACACTGCTATCCCCATGGCACAGTACCGCCCCCATGACACCGTGCCACCCCACTGTCAGAGTGACGTCCACATGCCACAGTGCCACACCCATGTCACAGTGCCACATCCAGGTCACAGTAACGCCCCCATGTAACTGAGCCAACCCCATGTCACAGCACCACCCCCATGTCACACTGCCCTCCCCATGTCACAGTGCCACCCCCACGCCAAAGTGCCATCCCAATTTCACAGTGCCACCCACATGTCACAATGCCAGCACCATGTCACTGTGCCGTCCCCATGTCATAGGGCCGTCCCCATTTCACAGTGCCACCCCTGTGTCACAGTGCCACCCCCATGGCACAGTGCCGTACCCATGTCACAGTGCCACCGCCGTATCATAGTGACGCCCCCATGCGACAGTGCCGCCCCCATGAAACAGTGCCGACCAAATGTCACAATGACACCGACATGTCACTGTGCCACCGCCATGTCACAGTGCCTTCCCCATGTCACAGTGACGCCCCCGTGTCAGAGTGCTGCCCCCAATTCACAGTGACGCATCCATGTCACAGTGCCGTCCCCATGTCACAGTGCCGTCCCCATGTCACAGTGCCGACCCCATGTCACAGTGCGACCCCTGCGTCATAATGACACCACCATGTCACAGTGCCACCCCACTGTTACAGTGTCGCCCCATGTTACAGTGCACTGCCCATGTCACGCTGCCACCACCATGCCACAGTGCCGTCCCCATGTCACAGTGACACCCACATGTCACAGTGCCACCTACATGTCACAGTGCTACTCCCATGTCATAAAGCCACCGCCATGTCACAGTGCCAACCCCATGTCACAGTGCCATCGCCGTATCATAGTGGCGCCCCCATGTGACAGTACCGTCCCCATGTCACTGTGCAACTCTAATGACCCAGTGCCGTCCCACTCTCACAATGCCACGCCCATGTCACAGTGCCGCCCCCGTGTCACAGTGCTACTCCAGTGTCACAGCACCGTAAGCATGTCACAGTGCCACCAGAAAGTCACTGTGCCACCGACATGTTAAAGTGACACCCCCACGTCACAGTACCACTCCCATGTCCCAGTGTCGTCCCCATGTCCCAGTGCCGTCCCCTTGTCACAGTGCCGCCCCCATGTCACAGTGCTGACCCCATATCTCAGTGTCACCCCCATGTCACATTTCTGCTCCCATTTCACAGTGCCACTTCCATGTCAGTGTCGCCCCCATGTCACAATGCCGCCCGCATGTCACAGCGCCACTCCTTGTCACTGAGCTATTTTCATGTCACAGTGCCACCCCAACGTCACAGAGCCATCCCCATTTCACAGTGTCACACTAAAGTCACCGTGCCACTCCCATGTCTCAGTGCCATCCCCATGTCACACTACCAACCCAATGTGACAATGCAACCGCCAGGTCACAGTGCCACACCCATGTAACAGTGCAACTCGTGCAATAACGTGTCACAGTGCCACCCCATGTCACAATGCCACAGTAAATCACCATTTCGCCCACATGTCACCGTGCCACCCTCATGTCACACTGCTGTCCCCATGACACAGTGACGTCCCCATTACACAGTGCCGTTCCTTTGAAACAGCGCCACCCCATGTCACTGTGCCATCCACATGTCACAGTGCCACCCACATGTCACAGTGCAGTCCTAATGTCACAATGCCACCGCCATGTCACACTGACCTCCCCATGTCACAGTGCCATCCCCATGTCACAGTGCCACGCCCATATCATAATGCCACCACCATGTCACAGTGCTACCCCTCTGTCACAGTGTCATCCCCATGTCACAGTGAAACCACAATGTCCCAGTGCCGTCCCCATGGCACAGTGCAACCACAATGTCACAGTGCCACTGCCATATCACAGTACCCTCCCCATGGCACAGTGCCTTCCCGTGACACAGTGCCATCCCCTTGTCACAATGCCACTTCCATGTCACGGTGGCACCCTCATGTTACTGTGCCATCCCGATGTCACAGTGCCACCGCCGTATCAAAGTGACGCTGCCATATGATAGTACCGTCCACATGTCACAGTGCCGCCCCCGTGACACACTGCCGTCCCCATGTCACAGTGCCACACCCATGTCACTGTGCCATTCCCATGTCACACCTGGCGGTGGCATTGTCACATTGGTTTGGTAGTGTGACATGGGAATGGCACAGTGACATGGGTACAGTAACCAATGTGACAATGCCACCGCCAGGTCACAGTGCCACACACATGTCACAGAGTCACCTCCATCTGAAAGTGCCACACCATTGTCACAGTGCAGGCCCCTTGTCAATATCACTGTGACATGGAAGTGGCACTGTGAAATGGGAGCAGAAATGTGACATGGGGGTGACACTGAGATATGGGGTCGGCACTGTGACATGGGGGCGGCACTGTGGCATTGTGGTGGCACTGTGACATGGGGGCGGCACTGTGACATTGGTACAGCAATGTGGCATGGGGGCAACATTGGTGTCAATATGAAATGGGGGTAGCAGTGTGAAATAGGAGTGGCACTGTGACATTGTGGTGGCACTATGACAGGGGGACTGCACTGTGACATGGGGGTGGCACTGTGACATGGGTGCGGCAATGTGACATGTGGGTGGCACTGTGACATGGAGGCTGCACCGTGACTTTAGTGTGACACTGTGAAATGGGGATGGCTCTGTGACATGGGGATGGCAGTGTGACATGGTGGTGGATCTGTAACATGAGGGTGGCATTGTGACATGGGGCTTCAGGGTAACATGGGGATGGCATTGTGACATGGGGGTGACACTTTGACATGGGGGCTTCACTGTGAAGCGGCACTATGACATAGGGGTGGCACTGTGACATGGAAGCGGCACTGGGTCATGGGGGTGTCACTATGACATGGGGACTGCACTGTGACATGGGGAGGCCACTGTGACATGGGTGTGGCACTCACTGTGACATGGGGACGGAGCTGTGACATAGGAGGGACAGCAGTGTGACATTGGGGTGGCAGTTTGGCATGGGGGTGGCAGTGTGACATGGGGATGCAATATTGACAAGGGGCCTGCACTGTGACAATGGTGTGGCACTTTCAGATGGAGGTGACTCTGTGACATGTGTGTGGCACTGTGACCTGGCGGTGGCATTGTCACATTGGTTTGGTAGTGTGACATGGGAATGGCACAGTGACATGGGTGTGGCACTGTGACATGTGGACGTCACTGTGAAAGGGGGTGGCGCTGTGACATGGGAATGGTACCGTGGCATGGGTGTGGCACTGTGACTTCAGTGTGACACTGTGACATGGGGTTGGATCTGTGACAGGCGAGCGTCACTATTATGTGGCGGTGTATCTGTGACATGGGGTCGGCACTGTGACATGGGGTCGGCACTGTGACATGGGTACTGAACTGTGACATTGTGGTGGCACTGTGACATGGGGTCAGTACTGTGTCATGGGGACGGCACTGTGTCATGGGGACAGCAGTGTGACATGAGGGTGGCACGGTGACATGTGGAGGAAATGGTGACTTTACTGTGGCATTGTGACATGGGTGTGGCACTATGACCTGGTGGTTGCATTGTCACATTGGGTTGGCACTGTGACATGGGGATGGCACTGTGACATGGGGACGGCACTGTGACTTTAGTGTGACACTGTGAAATGGGGATGGCTCTGTGACGTTGGGGTGGCACTGTGACATGAAAATAGCTCAGGGACAAGGAGTGGTGCTGTGACATGCGGGCGGCATTGTGACATGGGGGCGACACTGACATGGAAGTGGCACTGTGAAATGGGAGCAGAAATGTGACTTGGGGGCGGCACTGTGACAAGGGGACAGCACTGGGACATGGAGACGACACTGGGACATGGGAGTGGTACTGTACGTGGGGGTGTCACTTTAACATGTCGGTGGCACAGTGACTTTCTGGTGGCTCTGTGACATGGGTACGGTGCTGTGACACTGGAGTAGCACTGTGACACGGGGGCGGCACTGTGACATGGGCGTGGCATTGTGAGAGTGGGACGGCACTGGGTCATTAGAGTTGCACCGTGACATGGGGACGGTACTGTCACATGGGGGCGCCACTATGATACGGCGATGGCACTGTGACATGGGGTTGGCACTGTGACATGGCGGTGGCATTATGACATGGGAGTAGCACTGTGACATGCACCCATGTCACAGTGCCACATCCATGTCACAGTGCCAACCCACTGTCAGGGTGACATCCACATGTCACAGTGCCACACCCATGTCACAGAGTCACCTCCATCTGAAAGTGCCACACCATTGTCACAGTGCAGGCCCCTTGTCAATATTGCATCCCCATGTCACACTGCCACCCCCATGCCAAACTGCCACCCCAATGTCACACTGCTGTCCCTCCTATGTCACAGCGCCGTCCCCATGTCACAGTGAGTGCCACACCCATGTCACAGTGGCCTCCCCATGTCACAGTGCAGTCCCCATGTCATAGTGACACCCCCATGTCCCAGTGTCGCTCCCATGTCACAGTGCCACCCCTATGTCATAGTGCCGCTTCACAGTGAAGCCCCCATGTCAAAGTGTCACCCCCATGTCACAATGCCGTCCCCATGTTACCCTGAAGCCCCATGTCACAATGCCACCCTCATGTTACAGAGCCACCACCATGTCACACTGCCATCCCCATGTCACAGAGCCATCCCCACGTCACAGTGCCACCCCCTTGTCACAGTGTCGCCCCCATGTCACATTTCTGCTCCCATTTCACAGTGCCACTTCCATGTCAGTGTCGCCCCCATGTCACAATGCCGCCCGCATGTCACAGCGCCACTCCTTGTCACTGAGCTATTTTCATGTCACAGTGCCACCCCAACGTCACAGAGCCATCCCCATTTCACAGTGTCACACTAAAGTCACAGTGCCGTCCCCATGTCACAGTGCCATCCCCATGTCACAGTGCCAACCCAATGTGACAATGCAGCCCCCATGTCACAGTACCATACCCATGTCACATTTCGATCACAGTGCCATCCACATGTCACAGTGCCACCCACATGTCACAATGCCACCCCATGTTACAATGCTGCCCCCGTGTCACAGTGCTACACCCGTTACACTGCTGTCCCCATGTCACAGTGCCGCCCCAATGTCACAGTGCCACCGCCATGTCACAATGCAGCCCCCATGTCACAGTACCATACCCATGTCACATTTCGACCAGATGTCACAGCGCCACTGCCAAGTTACCGTGCCACCCCCTGGTCACAGTACCGCCCGCACGTCACGTGCCACCCCCAGGTCACAGTGCCATGCCCATGTCACAGTGCAGACCCATGTCACAGTGCCAACCCAATGTCACAATGCCACCGCCTTTCACGGTGCAACACCCATGTCACAGTGCCGTACCCAAGTCACAGTGCCATACCCATGTCACAGTGCCACGCCATGTCACTGTGCCGTCCCCATGTCATAGTGCCACCCCCATGTCACAGAACCGTCCCCATGTCAAAGTGCCATCCTCGTGAAACCGTGCCACCCCAATGTCACAGTGCCACCCTAATGTCACAGTGCCACACCCATGTCACAGTAACGTCCACATGTCACAGTGCCACCCCCATGTTACACTGCTGTCCCCAGTGGCACCCCCATGTCACAATGCCACCGCCATGTCACAGTGCTATCCCCATGTCACAGTAACGTCCACATGTCACAGTGCCAATCATGACCCAGGTCACCCATGGCACGGCACTGTGACATGGCAGTGGCACTGTGACATTGTGGTTGCACTGTGACATGGGGATGGCACTGTGACAGAGGGGTGGCACTGTGACATGGTGGTGGCATTATGATATGGGCGTGGCACTGTGACATGTGGATGTCACTGTGACAGTGGGGTTGCACTGTGAAATGGGTAAGGTACTTCGACATGGGGGTGGCACTGTGACATGAGGACAGAACTGTGACATGGGGGCTGCATTGTGACATGGTGGTGGCACTGTGACATTGGGGTGGCACTGTTACATTGGGGCGGTACTGTGAAATGGCAGTGGCACTGTGACATTGTGGTAGCACTGTGACATGGGGACGGCACTGGGACATTGGAGTGGCACTGGGACAATGGAGTGGAACTGTGACATGGGGATGACTGCGTCAGAGGGGTGGCATTGTGACACGGCGGTGGGGTTGTGACATTAGGACTGCACTGTGACATGTGGGTGGCACTGTGACATGGGGGCAGCACTATGGCATGGGGGTGGCACTATGACATGGGGATGGCACTGTGACGTGGAGACAGCACTCTGATATGGGTGTGGCATTGTGACATTGTGGTGGCACAGTGACATGAGGGTGGCTCTGTGACATGTGGATGTCACTGTGACAGTGGGGTTGCACTGTGACATGGGGATGGTACTGTGACATGGGGATGGCACTTTGATATGAGGACAGAACTGTGACATTGGGGTGGCACTGTGACATTGGGGTGGCACTTTGTCATGGGGGCGGTACTGTGACATGTGGACAGCACTGTGACATGGAGGCTGCACCGTGACTTTAATGGCTCTGTGACATAGAGGCGGCACTGTGACATGGGCGTGGCACTGTGACATGGGCGTGGCACTGTGACATGGGGACGGCACTGTGATATCATGGTGGCACTGTGACATTGTGGTGGCATATTGACAAGGGGCCTACTCTGTGACAGTGGGGCGGCACTCTGAGCTGGGGGTGGCTCTGTGACGTGTGTGGCACTGAGACCCGGTGGCGGCATTGTCACAGTGGGTTGGTAGTGTGACATGGGAATGGCACAGTGACATGGGGGCGGCACTGACACGGAGACGACACTGTGACATGGGGACGACAGTGTGACATGGGCAGGGCACTGTCACATGGAGCGACACTGTGACATGTGACGGCACTGTGACATTAGGGCTGCATTGTGACATGGTGGTGGCTCTGTGACGTGGTAGTGGCACTGTGACATTGGTGACGGAACTGTGACATGTGGATGGCACTATGACATTGGGACGGCACTGTTACATGGTTGTGGCAGTGACATGGGGACTGTACTGTGTAATTGTGGTGGCACTGTGACATGGGTGTGGCACTGTGACATGGGTGTGGCACTGTGACATGTGGATGTCACCCTGACAGTGGGTTGGCACTGTGACATGGATGTGGGGGTGTGGCACTGTGACATGTGGATGTCACCCTGACAGTGGGTTGGCACTGTGACATGGATGTGGCACTGTGACATGTGTGCATGTCACAGTGCTACTCCCATGTCATAATGCCACCGCCATGTCACAGTGCCAACCCCATGTCACAGTGCCATCGCCATATCATAGTGGCGCCCCCATGTGACAGTACCGTCCCCATGTCACGGTGCAACTCTAATGACCCAGTGCCGTCCCACTCTCACAATGCCACGCCCATGTCACAGTGCCGCCCCCGTGTCACAGTGCTACTCCAGTGTCACAGCACCGTACCCATGTCACAGTGCCACCAGAAAGTCACTGTGCCACCGACATGTTAAAGTGACACCCCCACGTCACAGTACCACTCCCATGTCCCAGTGTCGTCCCCATGTCCCAGTGCCGTCCCCTTGTCACGGTGCCGCCCCCATGTCACAGTGCCGACCCCATATCTCAGTGTCACCCCCATGTCACATTTCTGCTCCCATTTCACAGTGCCACTTCCATGTCACAGTGTCGCCCCCATGTCACAATGCCGACCGCATGTCACAGCGCCACTCCTTGTCACTGAGCTATTTTCATGTCACAGTGCCACCCCAACGTCACAGAGCCATCCCCATTTCACAGTGTCACACTAAAGTCACCGTGCCACTCCCATGTCTCAGTGCCACTCCCATGTCACCGTGCCACCCACATGTCACCATGATGCCCCCATGGCACAGTGCCTAGTCCATGTCACAGTGCCAAACTCATGTCACAGTGCCGTCCCCATGTAAGAGTGCTACTCCATGTCATTGTGCCGTCCCCATGTCACTGTGCCACGTCACAATGCCGCCCACATGTCACAGTGCCACTCGCTGTCACTGTTCTATTTTCATGTCACAGTGCCACCCCAATGTCACAGCGCCAAACCAACGTCACAATGCTACTGCCATGTCTCAGTGCTAAAACCATGTCACAGTGCCACCCACATGTCACAGTGCCATCTCTATGTCACAGTACCTTCTCCATGTCACAGTGACGCCCCCGTGTCACAGTGATGCCCCCAATTCACAGTGCCACCCCATGTCACAATGCCATCGCCATGTACCAGTACCGTCTCCATGTCACAGTGCCACCCCACAGTCACAGTAATGTCCACATGTCACAGTGCCACCCACATGTCACAATGCCACCCCATGTTACAATGCTGCCCCCGTGTCACAGTGCTACACCCGTTACACTGCTGTCCCCATGTCACAGTGCCGCCCCAATGTCACAGTGCCACCGCCATGTCACAATGCAGCCCCCATGTCACAGTACCATACCCATGTCACATTTCGACCAGATGTCACAGTGTCACTGCCAAGTTACAGTGCCACCACCAGGTCACAGTACCACCCGCATGTCACATGCCACCCCCAGGTCACAGTGCCACCGCCGTATCAAAGTGACCATGACCTGTGGGTCATGAATGCCTCCCCCATTTCACAGCGCTGCCACCATGTCACAGTGCCACCCCAATGTCACAGCGCCAAAACAACGTCACAATGCTACTGCCATGTCTCAGTGCTAAAACCATGTCACAGTGCCACCTACATGTCACAGTGCCACCCACATGTCACAATGCCACCCCATGTTACAATGCTGCCCCCGTGTCACAGTGCTACACCCGTTACAACCATGTCACGGTTTCATGATGGCACTGTGACATGGGTGCGGCAATGTGACATGTGGGTGGCACTGTGACATGGAGGCTGCACCGTGACTTTAGTGTGACACTGTGAAATGGGGATGGCTCTGTGACATGGGGATGGCAGTGTGACATGGTGGTGGCTCTGTAAAATGAGGGTGGCATTGTGACATGGGGCTTCAGGGTAACATGGGGACGGCACTGTGACATGGGGGTGACACTTTGACATGGGGGCTTCACTGTGACATGGGGGCTGCATTGTGACATTGGTTTGGCATTGTAACGTGTTGGTGGCACTGTGACATGGGGGTGGCACGGTGACATGTGAGCGGCACTATGAATAGGGGTGGCACTGTGACATGGGAGCGACACTGGGACATGGGGGTGTCACTATGACATGGGGACACATGGGGGCTTCACTGTGACATGGGGGCTGCATTGTGACATTGGTTTGGCATTGTAACGTGTTGGTGGCACTGTGACATGGGGGTGGCACGGTGACATGTGAGCGGCACTATGACATAGGTGTGGCACTGTGACATGGGGATGGCAGTGTAATGGGTGTGGCACTGTGACAGGAGCACAGCATTGTAACATGGGGGTGGCATTGTGACATGGTGGCACTGTGACATGTGGGTGGCACTGTGACATGGTTTTAGCACTGAGACATGGCAGTAGCATTGTGACGTTGGTTCGGCACTGTGACATTGGGGTGGCACTGTCACATGAAAATAGAACAGTGACAGCGAGTGGCACTGTGACATGTGGGCGGCATTGTGACGTGGCACAGTGACATGGGGACGGCACAATGACATGGAGTAGCACTCTTACATGGGGACGGCACTGTGACATGAGTGTGGCACTGTGACATGGACTAGGCACTGTGCCATGGGGGCATCATGGTGACATGTGGGTGGCACGGTGACATGGGAGTGGCACTGAGACATGGGAGTGGCACGGTGACTTTAGTGTGACACTGTGAAATGGGGATGGCTCTGTGACGTTGGGGTGGCACTGTGACATGAAAATAGCTCAGTGACAAGGAGTGGCGCTGTGACATGCGGGCGGCATTGTGACATGGGGGCAACATTGTGACATGGAAGTGTCACTGTGAAATGGGAGCAGAAATGTGACATGGGGGTGACACTGAGATATGGGGTCGGCACTGTGACATGGGGGCAGCACCGTGACAAGGGGACGGCACTGGGACATGGGGACGACACTGGGACATGGGAGTGGTACTGTGACGTGGGGGTGTCACTGTAACATGTCAGTGGCACAGTGACTTTCTGGTAGCACTGTGACATGGGTACGGTGCTGTGACACTGGAGTAGCACTGTGACACGGGGGCAGCACTGTGACATGGGCGTGGCATTGTGAGAGTGGGACGGCACTGGGTCATTAGAGTTGCACCGTGACATGGGGACGGTACTGTCACATGGGGGCGCCCCTATGATAAGGCGATGGCACTGTGACATGGGGTTGGCACTGTGACATGGCGGTGGCATTATGACATGGGAGTAGCACTGTGACATGTAGGTGGCACTGTGACATGGGGGTACCACTGTGACATGGGGGTGGCACGTGATTGGGGTGTGACATGGAGCTGTCACTATGAAATGGGGGTAGCAGTGTGAAATAGGAGTGGCACTGTGACATTTTGGGTGCGCTATGACATGGGGACATCAGTGTGACATGAGGGCAGCACTGTGACATGGAGACGGCAGTGTGACATGGGGATGGCATTGTAACATGGGGACATGTTTTAACATGGGGGCGCAACTGTGACATGGGGATGGCACTATGACATGAGGATGGCACTGTGACATGGGGTTGGCACAGTGACATGGGTGTGGCACTGTGACATGGGGACAGCACAGTGACATGGTGATGGCACCGTGACATTGGGGCGGCACCATGACATTGGGGCGGCACTGTGATATGGGGGTGGCACTGTGACATGGGGATGGCAGTGTGACATGTGAGTGGCATTATGTCATGGGGGCGGCACAGTGACATGGGAGCAGCAGTGTGACATGGTGGCGTCGCTGTGACATGGGTGTGGCACTGTGAAATGGGGGCGGCACTGTGACATGGAGGTGGCACTGTGACATGGCGGTGACATTGTGACATTGAATCGGCCCTGTGACATGGGAGTGGCACTGACATGGGGGCGTCACTATGATACGGCGGTATCACTGTGACGTGGGGACGGCACTGTAATATGTGGGTGCCACTGTGACATGTGGACGTCACTGTGACAGTGGGGTGGCACTGTGACATGGGCCCTGTACCGTGACATGGGGGTGGCACTGTGACATGGCACTATGATTTGAGGACAGAACTGTGACACAGGGTCGGCACTGTGACATTGTGGTGGCACTGTGACATGATAACGGCACTGTGGCATGGTGTAGCACTGTGACATGGGGACGGCACTGCGACATTGTCATCGCACTGTGACATGGGGGGGCTCTGTGACTTGGGGAAGGCATTTTGACATGGAGATGTCACTGTGGCATGTGGGTGGCACTGTGACATGTGGGTGGCACTGTGAAATTGGGATGGGACTTTGGCATGGGGGCGGCACTGTGACATGGGAGCGGCACTGTGATATGAAGTTGGCAGCGTGACATGGGCAGGGCACTGTTACATGGGGACGACAGTCTAACAGTGGGGTGGCACTGTGACATGGCGGTGGCATTATTATACTGGGCGGCACTGTGACATGGGGGTGGCATTGAGACATTAGGTCGGCACTGTGAAATGGGGACGGCAGTGTGACATGGGGAGGGCAGTGTGACATGGGGGTGGTGCTGTGACATGGGGACGGCACTGTTACATGGGGGAGTTACTGTGACCTGGATGTGGCACTGTGACATTCTGGTGGCACTGTGACATGGGGACGGCACTGTGACACTGGGGTGGCACTGTGACATGACAGTGGCATTATGACATGGGGGTGGCACTGTGACATGGGGACGTCACTGTGACAGTGGGGTGGAATGGTGTCATGGGTCCGGTACTGTGACATGGGGATAGCAGTGTGAACTGTGGGTGCCACTGTGACATGGCAGTGGTTTTGTGACATGGGGATGGCACTGTGTCGTGGGTGCGGCACTGTGACATTGGATTGGCACTGTGACATGGAGATGTCACTGTGACATGGGGGGCAGTGCACTGTAACATGGGGACGACACTCTAACAGTGGGGTGGCAGTGTGACATGGCGGTGGCATTATGACACGGGGGTGGCACTGTGACATGGGGACGGCATTTTGACATTGTGATGTCACTGTGACATGTGGGTGGCACTGTGACATGGGGGTGGCAGCATGACATGGGCAGGGCACTGTGTAGTGGGGACGGCACTGTGACATGGGGGCAGCATTGAGACATAGGGTTGGCACTGTGACCTGGGAGCTGTACTGTGACTTGGGGACAGCAAAGTGACTTGGGGAGGGCACAGGGACATGGCGGTGGCACTGTGACATGGGGGTGGCACTGTGACATGGTGATGGTACTGGGCCATTATAGTTGCACTGTGACATGGATGTGGCACTGTGACATGGTGTTGCACGGTGACATGGTGACGGCACTGTTACATGTGGGTGGCACTGTGACATGGGTACGGCAGTGTGACATGGGGGTGGTGCTGTGACATGGGGATGGCACTGTTACATGGGGGCGTTACTGTGACCCTGATGTGGCACTGTGACATGGCGGTGACACTTTGACATTCTGGTGGCACTGTGACTTCGTGTGGTACTGTGACATGGGAGTGGTACTGTGATGTGGGGGTGTCACTGTAACATGTCGGTGGCACAGTGATATTCTAGTGGCACTGTGAGATGGGTATGGTGCTGTGACACTGGGGTAGCACTGTGACACGGGGGCGGTACTGTGACATGGGGGTGGCATTGTGACAATGGGACGGCACTGGGTCATTAGAGTTGCACCGTGACATGGGGACGGTACTGTCACATGGGGGCGCCACTATGATACGGCGGTGGCTCTGTGACATGGGGGTGGCACTGTGACATGGCGGTGGCACTGTGATATGGGGACGGTGCTGTGACACTGGGGTAGCACTGTGACAATGGGGCGGCACTGTCAGATGGGGGTGGCACCATGACATGGGTGTGGCACTGAGACCTGGCGGTGGCATTGTCACATTTGGTTGGTAGTGTGACATGGGGACGGCACTGTGACATGGGGACGGCCCTGTGACATGGATTGGCCCTATGACATGGGAATGGCACTGTGACATGAGGACGGAACTGTGACATGTGGTGGCACTATGACATTGGGACGGCACTGTTACATGGAGATGACACTGTGACATTGTGGTGGCACTGTGACATGGGGACGGCACTGTGACATGGTGGTGGCAGTGTGACATGGGGGTTGATTTGCGGAGAAATCACTCTATAACTGTGGAGTTACAAAGTGGGTATGTTTATTCAGCGCCAGGCGCATGGGGGGTCGCTCCACCACCAGCATGCGCACCGTTTGCAGCTCCCGTCCGGCTCATGTGTTACAGAACAGTGCATGTTCATAGAACGCCTGTACATACACAGAGTCTACCCCGCCCCCCTCGCTCCTCATGGCAATCGGGTCTCCTCCCCTTGTGCCTGCGTGAGGAGCTCTTCAAGCTCCAGGCAGGGGTCGTAACTTCCTGGGGAGGGGTCGTATAGATGAAGTACCTCTTCTTCCTCGCTGATGAACTTTTCACCGTCGCTCTGCGCAGCCTCAGTTGTTCTCTGGCTTCTGTCCAGACTGCCAGGCCAGTTTGTGCTGGTGTTTGGGTAGTCTGTTGCTGGTGCCCACAACTTCAAGGACCGGGGTAGACTTCTCTTTGAGCTAGGAGTGAGTCGCCTAGCAACGTTATCAGCACCTGCTACGTCTTTGCGAGCAGCCCCATACGCCTCCTTTTGTTTTTGCGCAAGTCTTGCACCATCAATCTCAGATTGTTTAGACTCCGCGTCTCACTAGGAGGTGGTGCAATGTAGTACTTTGGGAAGGACAGGCCAGTGCCTGGGCTCTGGGGGATCTAAGAACCTGCAGATTACTCAGGGTTGATCCACCAAAGACTGTGGCTCACCAGCTGCTTCTCCAGTCAGGAAAGCCAAGAATCATCACACCCCACAGCCTTTTTAAATTGTTGGGTGGGGGGGTGTTGTTTGGGGGTTTTTTGTTTTTTTTTTTTAATCCTATCAGTGAAATTCATCTGGTGCCCGATGTTTGCTGGCAGAGGTACATAGAACTGCCTAGTAAACAGGAATGGCCAAGAAGCAGCATGTCCACAGGCTATGTGGATCAAGGCAAAGGCTCGACTCCATACCGGCCAGGGTCCCCATGCCCTAGGGGAGCTCTCAGTGAGCAGACCTGTTCCTCAGTCCCTTGTTCAATGGCTGTTTAAATATCACTTTCCACTGGACTGATGAGAGGTATCAGCTGCTTCTGCGTCTTCAGATGTCCTAGTATATGCCTCACAGTACCAGTGAAGAGCTGAAGTAGTGCAGGATAGTCCAGGTTGTTGGAGGTTGAGGTGAGTGCTAGCAGGATCCCTTTGGCTCAGCTGCAGCAAGATAAAATCTTGCTGCCCTTCCCAGAGCAAACCTTCTCATCCCGCATGTGCAGAGGAGAAGCACTACCCCTGTCCTCCTCTGAAGACCACCTCTTGCTCCTCTGGTCTGTCTCCCACCCTCTGCAAGGCCTCCTCCCCCAAGGACCAGAGCAAGCACAGCAAGGGCAGGCTGCAGGCAAGGCCGCGAATGGGTGCATGGGGAGTGGGGAGCATTCTGTCAGTTCAGTTAGACCAATGAGCTAGTCCTGATAGCTCTCTCTTCAGAAAGTTCACATCTGCAAAACTGGCTCTTGAGGAAAAGCAGGACAGCAATTTTAAGTGCACTAAGAGACTTTTAAAAGCACAAGTTGTGTTTGGACATCCAAAGCTGCAAATGTTTTGATGATCTTCAGATTAATTGAAGGATGTTGCAGTCTGATTTAGTTTCTTCATTGCCCTGATGACAAATTGCATATCTCTGTGATATGGGTGGGTACCTTTACGAACTTAATCCTAACTACCACTAAGTAGGTGTGGGCAGTAATAGTGCCTAGCCTTTACCTCAGGGGGGCCAAGTAATCAGGACTTCACTGACGGGGAGTGGGGGTGATAAAATCATATTATTTTGGGGCTGGGAAAGCTGACTTCTTAGGAGATTTATCCTGTCAAAAGCCTGGGGGTAAAGCCGGATCCTGTCTATAAGCTTCATTGCCAGCTCGTCAGTTCTGTGAAAAACAACCATAGAGCTGTCATGAATCCAGGGCATTTTGGGGATCTGGGCGAGTGTGGAGCAGGGGTCCTTGTATGGTTCTTATCTTAAATAGACTGTGTCAGGTACCGCTGGCATCAGGCCAAACACAGAATGCAAACCCAGGCATTGCAAACCCCTATGGACCCAAACGGCTGTTGTGCACTGCAACAGCTTCTTCCACGCAGTCCTGCAGAAAGGATGCTTTTAAAGCACATATGGACTCTGATCTTCCCAACTTCTAGGTGACCCCTTGGGGAACTTACAGAGAATAGGGTTTAGGAAGGTTGTAGAAAACAGATCTGAATATTTTTGGTGGTAGCACAGCAGGGAGTAGAAGATACCACGGGGTTGGTTCAGTGTTGAGGTAGGTGCTCTAGTTGGAGGCTTTAAAATGCTGTTCTGAAATCTGGGAGCGGCCAAGTTCTCTGCTCTGAGGAAGGCTTGTTCCCATCACAGCTCTCTGATTCTTCTGGTGCTCACTTCTGTGCAGGTGTTCAGCATAAGTCTGGGAAAGCTGTGGTGGTATGGGACCTCTGATCATAATGTGCTACATAATCTGTGTTGTAAATTGGTTTCCAGTTCTGGATGCTCCTTTCTCAAATCATGCTAATGGTAAGTAGGGCAGTTGCATGTCCTGGTTCCTGGCTGATTTAGTATGAGCACGGTTAAAAAAAAAAAAAAAAAAAAAAAGTGCTAATGTTAGGCAGTTGCATATTCTTCATACAAAACTACTTCTAGAGAGTCTTTCAGAATTTAGATAATTTCTTAACAAGAACTATGTCACTTCACAATGTGCTGTGTGAGTCTAGCATGTATCAGAATACATAATACTCATGCCAGCTGCAGGGCACTATGGTGACAAGGAATATTAATTTTTTTAAAAAAAATCCTTGATTAAAAATAACAGAATTTCAGTGCTAGAAGGAGATCAGATCTTGGCCTTTGTTGAATTACCTAATTAACCTAATGCTCCAACATTTTCCAGTTTTTCCAATGTGATGGAAAACATTTTGTAAACTTGAAGGATTGTGGAAGAGAAATACTGGGCTTTCCAATTCAATTCTGTAATAGGGACAAATAATGAAGGAGAATCAGAAGAATGTTGTGGAATTTGTGTGTTAGAATTAGCCAGGCTTGGCCCCTTTCTCAAATTTGCTGCAATTGCATGAAATAGTTGAAGATGAAAAATGAGGTTGTCAGCCAAGACCCAAGTGCCCTGTCACATTGCAACCACTAAAATAGGTAAATAAACTTTGTATTAAATATGAAAGTGCAGTTTAACAGAGGACAGGAATACTCAGCTGGAGCAAAGTCCCTGACAAAGGAATTGCTCATTTTTCTTTTAACTGTATTTTTGTTATTACACACAGAAAAATGTATGCATAGGCTTCTGATGCGATCAGCTGGAGTATCACTGTGTGGAGCCCCAGATGAACATGCTGAAGGAGACAATGCTGAAGAGGGGGAAGCTGTGTGTCTTAGCCATAGTCATAGAATCGTAGAATCATAGAATGGTTTGGGGTGGAAGAGACCTTAAAGATCATCTAGTTCCAACCCCCCTGCCATGGGCAGGGCCACCTTCCACTAGCCCAGGTTGCTCAAAGCCCCGTCCAACACTTCCAGGGAGGGGGCAGCCCCAACCTCTCTGGGCAACCTGCGCCAGGGCCTCACCACCCTCACAGTAAAAAATTTCTTCCTCTTATCTAATCTAAATCTGCCCTCTCTCAGTTTAAAACCGTTACCCCTTGTCCTACCCCTACACTCCCTGACAAAGAGTCCCTCCCCACCTTTCCTGTAGCCCCTTTCAGTACTGGGAGGCCTCTATGAGGTCTCCCTGGAGCCTTCTCCAGGCTGAACACCCCCAACTCTCTCAGCCTGTCCTCATTAGGGAGGTGCTCCAGCTCCCAATCACCTTCTTGGCCTCCTCTGCACCTGCTCAAGCAGGTCCATGTCTTATGCTGGGGCCCCTGGAACTGAACACAGGACTCCAGGTGCGGTCTCACAAGAGTGGAATAGAGGGGGAGAATTAACTCGCTGACCACATTTTTCTTGATGCAGCCCGGGACACGGTTGGCTTTCTGGGCTGTGAGCGCACATTGCTGGCTCATAGTCAGTTTCCCATCCACTACTACCCCAAGTCCTTCTCCACGGGGAGGGCTGTTCTGAATCCACTCATCCACAGGGGTACCCTCATACCCAGGGGTACTCGAGCCAGCATGTTGCTAGAAGCAAGCATCGTGTTTTCCAGCAGTGGTTCAGAGGGCTATGAAGGTTAATGGGCTAGTGTTAACTAGCACAGCTCCCTAGCTTTAGCAGTACTATGTTTGAGACTGGTTTCCTTAAGAAAGAAATCTTGCATGATCATTACATCTGTCTGGTCTTTCTTCCATTCCAAATAACTCCTGACCCTGGTTGACAAACTTTATTGATCTGATGAATTAGCAGCGTTCCCAGAGTTAATGAATTTCCTACAAATAGTGGGGAAATTACTGGCCAAAAAACCTCCTGATTGACTCAGAAGTTTAGTGCTGTGTTAAGTCAACTGGCCTAGATCAGCATCAAGGCAAGCTGCAGGCTGTGCCCTCTCCAGCTGAAATGGGAGATCAGCTACAAATGGCTTGTGAGACAAAGAGAGAAGCTGGGAGTATTGCAGTGGGGAAAAGTAGAAAAGTTAAAGGATGCAAATGTACTGGAATTAATTCCACTAACTGGCAAATTGGATTGTTAAAGAACTAGAAAAGGAAGGATAAAATTCCCTGTAAATGTTGTGCCTTTCCTGTTGCTGCATTGTCCAAATACCTTCTAGTCCTATGCGAAGTTGTACAGCTCGCTTGTGTGACTTGTTCTGTCTTCAAGTATGTCCTTTCCACCTGCTGTCTCAGGCCGGCCTGCTCCCTGTGTCCCTGGTACACGAGCTGAAAAAAGCTGATGTCCACATTAGGTGGCCTGGTGGGAGAAAGGTGAATCCATGGTGACAGCAAGGGCAGTCCAGAAATGCAACTGCACAACTTGGTGCATTGCTTTGGTGATGGTTGAAGCTTGTCTTGTTCAGGGGCCCTGAGCTGTGCATTCAGCTTGAGTGGAGCGTCTCCTTTGCAACTATCCATTCGCACCACGCCCAGTGCCACCAGCGATGATGCAAACACAATAGGAACTTGGACCTATAGAAGAGTGCACCCATGCTATCAGTTTTGTTGTGGCTATCCTTGCTCTTTCACAGAGCATCCAAATTCTGTTAAAATGAACTTGTGCTGAAGGACCATGTCGTGGAGAGAAGGGTCTGAAGACATGGTCTGGCAGTGTCTGTCAAAATCGGTGAAGCCCTGCTGGGACAAAGGTGCGGATGCTCTAGATGTATGATGCTCTAGATGCTCTTGATCCCCGCCCCCCCCCCCCAAAAAAAAAAGGATGCCTGTGAGTACCTTCTAGACACTGTTTATCAGCAGTGAGACAGAGCTTGGATCCACATGGGTTAAAAGGCCACATGGTCACTACAAGTTCCAGAGAAGACAGATACACTGCAGGACCCCCTGTGGCAAACACAGCAGCTGCTTGGTGCATGGAGTCTTGGCACAGTCATCTTTGCTGTCCCCAACAGGTATATGCACGTATGGAGCTGAGAAGGATGCTGGGAGTCTGCCCAGAGCTGAACTTGGCCTGGTTACACTCTGTAAGGTCGGTACACACTGAACTAGGCAAGAGGGCAGTGGCAATTTACCCAGCAGTAAGTGCTTAGGTATTTGGGACCTCTACCTGTGCAGAGCGAGAGGGGACTAAAGGCATCATTAGAGTCAGGAGGGTAACCCCTCTACCCCTCTTCTGGGGGTCGTTTTCCAGCAGGAGACTGGGGGGGGGGGGGCATATGATAGCATGAAGATGTGCCTAGGAGGCCATATGGAAGGAAAAGTGACACAGCAACTGGGAGGGGTGTGGCTGGAAATGCAAAGTTAGGCACAAGGCATGGTGGTGGATCTGCCTCATTGCTCTCAAACCCTGGTCACTTCTGTTGCATTTTGTTGTGGGATGCAGCAGGAGTTTGCCAGCCTTGAGGCACAGTGGAGTAGGAGGATGACTCATACCTAAAGTATGATCAAGTTTTGAATTAAAAATTTAAGTCACAGTTGGACATTTGGATTAAAAAACCCCGGAAACTGTTTCAAACTATCTGTGACGGAAGATGTACTGAGAGATACCGCTAGCTGCTCTGTGATTAATATTGATTGCAACTGTTTGAATCTGTAACTTGCTAATTGTGGCTGGCTGTTACCTACCCCTTTTGGTGTGAGTGAGGTGGCCTGCTCTGGAGGCTGGCTCAGGGGATGATGCAGTTGCACCTTTAGTTGGTGCAAGTGGCAACAAGTACTGCACATGGTTGTCATTCCTGCACTAACCCAGCTCCTTGCTACACTGTGGTGTCTCATCCAGAGATGCTCTTTTGTGAGAGTCTGTCAGTCCTCCAAGTTAGGAGATGTTGGAGGGATAAGATGTTTCTCTCCTGCTTTAACAAGACCTGTGCTTCCGTCTCTCAGACAGCTTTTAGGAACTTCAATCTTAGCCCCTCATCTCAGAGTATATAGAGCACATCAACAAAGATTTGGGTTCAGATTTGATGATGTCTTAGGTGTTTCATGAAGAAATATCAAGAGCTGAGTAAGTCCTTCTGACCAAACACTGTTAAAATTTGCTTATTGTATGGATATGTATTATAGGGAGAAAAAGCAGAGAAATGGCAACATTTCAGTTTGGCAGATAAGACTAACAATAAAGCTATGCAAATTCAGATTGGATGCTGAACACACATCTTTCATACTGAATAACTGTTGGGGTAAAGCGTCCACCAAAAACTCCTTCAGCTCTTGATGTCTTTGAATTACAACTAGGTACCTTCCTTCTGGCAAGTTATTTGTTTTAGCACAGGCACAGTTGGATGATGGCCCGTGGTTTGTTATAGAAAAGGTCAAACTTGATGATCTCTCTGTCTGTTCTGGAATTAAAAATCTTATGGATAAATAAGACTTTTTCTTCAAGTTTTGTTTGCAAGTAAAAAATCTTTAGTGTTAATTAGCATTAGTTTCTTCCCTTTTAGTATCTTCCTTCTGGTATTTTCATGAAAGATTAATCTTTTATGAACAGTATTAAAATAGAGCTGTTAGCATCCTCAGTGATAGCCATCTTTTAAAATTAAACCTACAAAATACTAAAATCTTCCTTGAGAAATAAAAGGAGTAAATAAAGAGCTGCAGCCATACTGACCACTGGTTGTACTCAACACAATTTTACTATTCGGCTGTTCAATTTTCTGTCAAAGAGATTTTTATTGTGTGAGTATGCATATCGTGAGGCTGCTGTACAACTTGGGGCCACAAAACTTTGTAGCAGGTAACCAGTAAGGCAAACCAACAAAATGTACCTTTCTGCAATGAAAAACACACATGGTGAGGTTCAAGGGAATTTCAGTTATGATGGGTATTGCCGAGGAATATATATGACATGGGACACACTGGAAATTACTGGAAAACTACCAAAAAGATTCACTTGTGTTGAAGTTTTATTAAGTATGAACAGGCCCATGCTGAAGTCTGTTTGAAAACCTAGGCCGTATGCTGGGTATTGTCAAATCTCAGACTGGTAATCTCTGTTTCATTATAGCAGGCGAGGCTTTCAAAAGATCTCCAGGATTAGGCAATGGGCCCCTCCTGAAAGTAATAGCCAGCATACCCAATTAGCTCAGACCTCCTCTGCAAGGGTGGTTTAGCCCTTTCTCTCAGTCATCTCTACTCAATCTATTATTCCAGCCAGGCATCTCTTAATCTTTTTGAAAAAATTCGCTACACCCAGTCACAGGTACTAACATACTTACTGACAACATGGGAATGTGTGTACAAGAGTGAGGGATGCTAAGTGGTCAGTTTGACGCTTGTCATCTGTCTGGGGTACCTTCATCTAACCTCCCATGAGTCTGTAGAGTGCTGTCACTCAGGTTATCACTTCCAGGTCTAGAATAAACCTAGTTTGGAGGGGGAAACTGCCAATTCTTGGGGTCTTGGGCATGCACCCTTCTGCATAAAGAGTACTTTTCAAGTGGAGTTGGAGATAAATGCTCTCCGATGATTTGAACAGGTCTGAGCTGTCCATCTGAGCCCTGTGGGGAGGTGGTGGGGATGAGTGTAACCGCTTGTTTGGGCTCTGTTACCCAGGCATTCAGTTTGAATCTCAAATTCCAAAGCACTGCTGATTACTTACACTCTCAGCATGGGTGCTTTTGCTTTGGGGGATTTAGTGCAATGTCATTTCTAGAAATTGAGGGGAGAAGGGTGTTAAGTGTCTCTCTAAGGCATCAATCACTGAGGCCTGTTGTTCCCAGAGCATGTGGGCGTGGTACATTAGTACTGACAGGGGCTCCTAAAATGCTTTCCTGCCCAGCTAATCCTCAGTCCACGCTTGCTCTTAAGACTATTGTTGCACAAGGCCCATAATGCTTAGACTGATTTTTAAACAAAACAGCTGGAAGTGACACACGGGGACAAACTCCTTAAAACTAGCGGTGCAATTATGGTGGAGTTGCTGCTTGCACACTGAATACATCCCTCTTGCTCTGAATGATTGTGGTATTTGTGCCGGAGTACTGGAGCCCAACTTGTAATTGCTGCCTCCCCTCTCTTTCTTTCCTGAGGTGGGCTGGGAAAGGAAGGCACGCTGAGTTAGGTAGGACACATTTTTTTGTGTGCTTCTCAGTCTGGATGATTTCCTCTTTCAGCTCAAAGTTAGGTGTCCTGATTGTTCTTCATAGTTTCTTAGGATAACTGAATTTACCCTGTTCCATCAAAGCAATGAACTCAAGCTGACTCCTCCAAACAGCCTGCACCTTTGGTAGGGAGAATTACATTCAGGCTGTCTTGTGCCGTGTTTAGGAGTGAGGTATTGTTCTCAAAATAGGGGTATGGAGTTAATTATAAAAATCGAAGCGTTGAGCAGGGCTGTTTCTCAAAAGATTGTGCTGTCAGCTGTGCAGGAGGCTTTCTTGTTTCACACAGAGGCAATGCAGCAATAAGGTTTTGTTCTTATTACGCACAGTGGGTTAGCTTTATTGTTATACACTGCTTACTAATTCTATTGAGTTATTCTCCTCCTTAGTTCATCTATTGGAGGAAGGATGCTTGGAAAGGAAGCTAATGTCTCTTTAAATGTTCATATCCTCATTGCCAGCTTGGATGGCACCTCTTGCCATGCAAAAAGCGAGCGATGTTTTGTAGGGTATATCTGTTGCAAAGGAGGGAGAAATCCCAAGCCCTCTGGCCATCTCTGCTGTTGCGTGAAGTACCTTGCCATTGAGCACAACCAATGTTCTGCCCTCTCTTCTGATGTCTCTCACGTACCTCAATTCTTTGCTGTTTGTCTGAGATGCCCTTGGAACTCTGCTTCTTGATTTCCTTGCCTGTTGCCATTCTGCGCTCTCATTGCTCCTCTGGTACGGAGAATATTTCTCTCTCTTCTTTCCCATGTCCCTTAACTGCTTCTCTCTTTTCCTCTGTCTGTTCCTCTGTTGATGAAGATCCATATAGACCTGTCCTGTACACCTTTCTCTCTAGCTGCACATCTTCACCTTCAGTCTGTTCCAACCAGCGGTCTCTATGTTGTCCCTTATTTCATACACATTTCTATTCGTGTCCATTTAAAACACACTTTAATTCCAGTTGGTTCTTGCATGAGGCCCCTCCACAAGCATCTCCAAAACTACTTAAGTGACTTCCATCCATCACACTGCTCCAGTGAACATCTCAGTCACAGCAGCTACAGGAAAAACTTGGTTTTGGTCTGTGATTCTTTTGCTTGCTCTTGCTGAAAAAGAAATGAACAGTTTGCAGGAGTCTGTGTGCTGTGCTATGTGCCAAGTATTAATGGAGTGTTAAGGGACTTGAGTGGAGGCTCAGAAGTTTCTCCAGGGTTACATGGGTTGCCTGAATCATGTGCAATATATGAATCAAAATGCTGTCTACAAGCTGGTTTAACCCATTTATACATTACAAGGATACATATGTGAAGCCAAAGGAGTTGGAATGTAGTTACAGCCTGAACATACCATATAAGCAGGTACTAAACACATTTCAGAGAACTGAGATGTATGATTTAGGTAGCCAACAGTCTTGGCATCATCTACAGGATAGCTATATCAGCTCTAGTACTGTTTGATCAGCAAAATATTGCTGCTTCTTAGGTTCCCCAGATAAAAAGAAATCTGCACGACAGCTCTACAGCCTGATAGGCCCAGTCTTTAAATTCTTTGGGCTTGGGACTGCTTCTCTGAATTGATTAGTGTTCAGTACCATGTTGTTCTGAATTCCCTCTTGCCTGGTTAAATTCAGCTCCTAAGACTTTACCACCCCTTCTTCATTGAGATGGGAAGTATCTTTTATTCTTCCTCAGCTAGATACAACTCTTTTCTCCTCCTCATGGATGTTCTAGCAATGCAAATTACCCAGGTTAGCATGGGCTGCGGAGTGCAAAAGCTTTAGAGAAACCCTATCAGACAAACCGGTGGAAATTGTTAATTAGGGTCATTACACAGTTCATGGCTGTAGAGGCCAGCTTAACACGCTTCTTAGCAGTTTGTGCAAAAATATTGAGCCACCTAGAATCGTGGGCAGCTGCAGAATGATGTGAAAGCATGCCTTTTATCACCCTGTTGATGTGTCAGTTCTGGTATTAACTAGGACGGTGTGATGCAGTATTTTGCCACCTGCTGCTGCTGTTACTCATGTTTACTATGAAAGCTGAGCATTCTCCTTTGCAAAACACGGCAGCTCGCCAGCTACCTGGATAAAGATGATCCTTCTGCTGTTAGACACTATAGGTCTCTCCTTAGAAGCTTCATTTAAAGGGGGAATTGAAACAAATGTATCTATGGGAGACCATATTACTAGAGTTTTATTTTCCCAAATGATTTTTCAGCTTCTTTTAACCCAGAGATGAATATGTCAGAAAACCCAAAAATTTTAAGTGTGAGTTTTGCAGGGAGAACTTCTAGGTCTGCTTGTTTGCTTAGAGTAAAGAAAAAACATTTTCCTTTCAGATCCATATTGGGCAGTTCTTTGGTACCAAAAGAAAAAATAGCTTTAAGAAGGGTGAGTGTGTTGTTGCTATGGGGGGTTTTTTGTTGGGTTGTTTTTTTGAAATTGTTCTTGTTCCTGCATTGAAAGGACAACAGGCATAGTGAAATATCCATTTGACAGTCTAAAATCATGTAATGTAATCTGACCTTGTAGAGACAGAGCTTCCACTGCCTCAATTAAGCTCGGTGTATTCACTTTCACTTTCTTCATGGAGGGAAAGATCCCTGCATACTTTAAAGGATTAGCATCGAGTAATAGGCATATGTTAAATACTTGTTATCCATTGCTGTTGACAGCACTTCAGCTGGGGGGGCGGGGGGATTAAACCAACGGAACAGAATATCTGTGGCAGAGGCAAAACACTTGTGCGTGAGTTAAGCCTGCGAACAACACGCCTTTCTCTGGCCAGTCAGTGGCAAAACTTTGCTGTAGACTCTGGGTGTGCCAGGTCCACAGGCAACCTCATTTTGCCTGGTCCTAACACGGCCTTACCTCAGTACAAAGCAGTCCAGGTCCTTTGACTTGGCCCAGATCTGAAAGTGGCCATGCTCTCGCTCTTCAAAACTTGTGCTGAAATTGTCTGAGATGAAGACTCAACCCTCTGTTATGTCCAAATGATCACAGAGGGCCCTTTCCAAACTCCTGGAGTCTTCTCCAAGAGGAGAATAGGGAAGGTCTGTGAAGGTCCTCACTGACTGGAAACGAGGAAATGTTATTCCAGTTTACAAGAAGGGCATGAGGGCAGATGCAGAAAACTACAGACTGTTAGTCTAACCTCAGTACCTGGAAATATATTGCAGAAGATGATACTGGGTGCTATTGAAAGGCATTTAAGGAACAGTGCAGTCATCAGGCACAGTCAACATGAGTTCACAAGGGGAAAGTCTTCTCTAACTAATCTGATATTCTTCTTCGATAAGGTCACTTGTCTGGTGGATGAAGGGAAGGCGGTGGATATAGCTTTTCTGGATTTTAGCAAGGCTTCGGATACTGTCCACCACAGCATCCTTATGGACAAGCTGTCCAGCTGTGAGAGGAGCAGATACATGGTGTGCTGGGTGAAGAACTGTCTGAAGGGCAGAGCTCAAAGGGTTGTAGTGAGTGGGGCTACATCTGGCTGGCACCGGTCACCAGCAGTGTTCCTCAGGGCTTGATCCTAGGGCCAGCCCTGTTCAGCACATTTATCCATGGCTTGGATGCAGAAGTTGAATGCACCATTAGCAAGTTTGCTCATGATACCAAACTTGGGAGGTGCTGTCTGGACAAGATGTCTTGCAGAGGGATCTAGATAGATTGGAGCATTGGGCAGTGGTTAGTGGGATGAAATTTAACAAGAACACATGCTGGATTCTGCACCGGGGGTGAAGCAATGCTGGACACAAGTCTAAATTGGGAGAGAAGTGGCTGGGGAGCAGCCCTGCAGAAAAGGGTCTCGGGGTGCTGGTGGGCAGCAGCTCAGTAGGAGTGAGCAGCGTGCCCTGGCAGCCAAGAGGGAAAGAAAACTGCATCCTGGAGTGCCTCAAACATACCAGAACCAGCCGGTCAAGAGAGGGGATTATCCGGCTGTAGTTAGCGTTGGGGCGGCCTCGCCTGGAGTACTGTGTGCGCTGGGCCCCGCAATTTAAGAAGGATGTGAAGGTCCTTGAATGTGTCCAGAGGAGGGCACCAAAGCTGGTGAAGGGGCTGGAAGGAATGTCCGGTGAGGAGCGGCTGAGGACTCTGGGCTTGTCTAGTGTGGAGAAGAGGAAGCTGAGGGGCAACCTCATTGGTCTCTGCAGCTCCCTGAGGAGGGGACGTGAGAGGGAGGTGCTGAACCCTTCTCCCTGGAATCCAGTGATAGGACGCACAAGAATGGTTCAGAGCTATATGAGGGCTGCTATATGAGACAACCAATTCCGGCTCAGGCAGACCCCGTACACCAAGTCACCGTTATGCGTGATGGAGCCCTGCTTTCCTGGAGATGGCTGAGCACCTGCCTGCCGATGGGAAGTGGCGAATGAATTCCTTGGTTTGCTTTGCTTGCACACGTGGCTTTTGCTTTACCTGTTACACTGTTTTTATCTCAACTCACAAGTTTTCTCACTTTTCTGATTCTCTCCCCCATCCCAACATGGGGGGAGTGAGTGAGCAGCTGTGTGGTGCTTAGTTGCCATCTGGGGTTAAACCATGACACTCCAGCAAGCTTCAGAGATGCCCTTTGAGAGAACATGCCATCAATTACAGCTGTATTTCACATGCCCTTTTTCTAAAAATAAATTTAAAACCCTACCCTTTTCCTTAAATCAATCTTAATCCTTTGGTTACAGTTAAGCAACTTGATTTTTAAGGAAGTTTTTTACAATTGGGAATGTGTTCCACTCTGATTTTATGTTTGGGGTTATTTCAGTTAGCTTTTTTAAAACTGCTGATAACTTGTTCACTCTTTGTCACCCTTCAGAATTTTTTTTAAGTTGTCTTTCTTAATTCCCTTCTATCAGGACAGATAAAATACATCATCATCAAATGAGTCAGTTGTTTCCATCTTCTGAAGTGTGAAGTTCAAAGGCCCAGTGTTTTTTTTCAGTGGCATTTTCCAAAAGGAAAAGGTTACTTTTCATAGTGGATTCCGAGATAACATTTGGAAAACATGTCAGTGAGGGGTAAAACTGCCTGGCTCTTTGTTTGCTTTTATTTCTAGCTGGCTCTTGTCACCTCTCAGAACTG
Source organism: Athene noctua (assembly GCF_965140245.1). NCBI lineage: Eukaryota > Metazoa > Chordata > Aves > Strigiformes > Strigidae > Athene > Athene noctua. Next base: position 198,858 of record NW_027437668.1, read on the forward strand.
CCACCCTGTGCTCCGAGAGCTCTGTACAGCTCTGTTCCAGGACAGTACTGTGCCTCGATAGCGGCTGCATATCCTGGGAAAGCGGCTGAGAGGAGGCAAGAAAGCTGACATGGTACAGGACAGACAAGGCACTCTTGTGTTCTGCACACAGAAGTCTCATCCCACCAAAAACTTCAGTTTTGTGATTTCTGACAGAGCCAGACTGCTCTCAGAGACACATGGTAAAAGAACAGCATGAGTTATAAGGAGTGGTGCAGTGCTGGGACAAACCCAGAGAGGCTGTGGAGTCTCCATCCTTGCAAATACTAAATGCTTGATGGGATGAGCAGCCTGACCTAATGTCACAGTTGCTCCTACTGTGAGCAGGAGGTTGGACCAGAGACCTCCAGAGGTCCCTGCCCACCTAAACCCTCTGTGATGTTACATCGCCCATGCTTAATACAGTACGTTTTATGTGTATTAATACTTCTTGAGATAAACAGGAAGAAAATTATGTGACAAGGAGCTTCCCAGGTAAGGAGGGGAACAAGGAGCAGGAGAAAGAAGTCACAAGTATATCTTACTTGGTAGTGACAGGCATTTTACCATCAATCTTCTCCAGTGCCTGCTTTCCTAGCATGCGCTTATCCATTGAACACAGTTTAATATCCCAGTTGAAACAAGAAGTAGACTCAGAACAGTGAAGCAGCATGGGATGCCTGGCAGGCAGTGAGGAGCAAACAAGTCCCACCCCTGCTTCATACCCATCACTTTCACTCACTAATCAAAGACTGCGAGTCCACTGCAAACAGACATGTGAGCTTTGGAAATGCAGCAGCTTGTGGTAAAACCTGCCCGTGGCTACACTTCTACAGATACAGAAAAAGTGAGGTTTTAACAGAGAAAAAGCCAGAGCCATGCTCTACTGAACAGAGCGCCTCAACTGTGAAACTTGCCTCTACTTGCTGGTCTCATCCTGCCCAAGATCAGAGCAGCAGTGATTCTCCACAGGCTCAGGTGAGCAGCTTATCAGGGCTACCAGGGAGCGGAGGCTCTTGGAGCCCTCTCTATTGGCACTGCACTATCTCAGAGGAGCACCCTGCTTAAACTCCAGGAGGTAGGCAAGAATCCTTCTGCTCAGGGTGATTCACGGAAAAAAGACGCTACAACTCGAACAGAGTTACACAGGAGGTCTGTTTACTCAGGCACCGAGGTGCAAGGGGATCTCTCCACAGAGCTTGCACACCCACGGCACATTTTACCAAAAACTGATAGAGTGTGGATATCCATATTCATTGCACTACATAACACACACATCCATATGCATGAGTGAGGCTGGGTTAGTTAGAAAGGCCGATGTCAACAGTGTATGTCATCTTTGCACCTGCACATTGCCTTCTGGTGGGTGTCTTTGGGAGGAAGGCTCGTAGTCTTTCTCACTTTGTTTTTTCCCTGGAGCATGCACAGATTCTCTTGGCAAGTTTCTTGAATAACAAGAGTATTTTTCAGACTATTTACTTTCTGTCTTATCTAAGAGAACCAATAGAACTTCTACCATCCGTATATGGCTATCTTTACTGATCACTAAGATTCCAACTAGTTAGAGCCACCTGTTCCTCAAGGCCAAAAGTATAATATTTTGCTGGACATTGTAGCCCTTGGTAGATTTTCACAGTGAACTGCTTTGTTTTGATGAACACAGTAGTCCTTGGTAAAATTCCACAGAACAGTCTGGGCAAGCAGGATTCTTAGCAATATTGTAAAAAGTACTATAGCTTGCTATAAGTAAGTAAATAAGTTGCTAAGCAGTTTTCTATAAGTAAATAAGTAAATAAATCTCAGAACAAGTAATCATTTCTCTGTATCAAGGGGTTGCAGGAGTCCTTCAGCAGTGGACAGGCTGTCTTCCCAACTGCTTTCACCTTCCTGGGTCCTTGCAACCCCAAACTGGGGAGTCTGAGTGACAATAACTAGCTGTCTTAATGTGGCTCTTATTACTGTGACAATTTCTTACACCGACATCCTGGGTTGGCTGTCAGAAATGGAGGACTCTGTCCAGGCTCCCAGATGCTGGGGAGCTGAAGAAATTCTATGGAAAATTGCTGTACAGATGCTTTCTCCTTTGCCTTCACTCGTTTCCCACTCAGAGCTTCTTTAAGTTCTTGCTTTATCTCTTTTCCTTGTCCTCTTATGTTTAAACAAGCACCACTTGCACCCTCTCCCATAAGGAAGTTTTCCATGTGCTGCTGTTTCCCCTCTCAGCAGGGCCGTGGCTTGTCTGGGAGCTCTGCCCTGGCTTCCCTTTGCTCCCCAAATACACCCGCCTGTCACCATTTGCAATAAGCAGAGGCCTCTTAGAGGGGGTAGGTATGGCTGTTAGATGCAAGTGTTTACGATCATTATTAGAAGCTGTTCTTGAATGGAGAGACATTTCCACAGATACTTGGTTGAGTACATTGCAAGAGTTTCCAGTATCTTCTTTAACAGCAGTGTGTTTAGTTTTACAATACTGCCTTGAGACATGGGAGTGTTCTTCTTTTTTCTTGGGGAAGGAATTACAGCTGTACCATGTTTGCCAGTTCTTGTATAGCCCTGTGAGGTTTTTAGTTCTGTCTGAGAAAGGTTTGTCCTGCATCATAAAAATACTTTGTGTCGGGAAGTCCATAAGGAAGGCATGCCTGTGTAATTGAATCCAGGAGTTCACTCGGTGAGCTCCTGCTGGGCCAGAAAACACACTCACTTGTTACACATAGTCCTGCAAAGGCTGGCAGCCAAAGCATGGAGGGTTTAGGAAACCATACCCAGGATGGGCAAACATGCTGAGCTACCGTCTGTAAAAGGGGTTTCAAGACTCACAAATTCCATCTAACCTTGGCACAGTTGTGGAGATAACCTATTTCTGTCTTTGAAGTCGGATGCTCAGATATCTCTAGATTTTGCAGTTTTTCTCAATGTAGAAGTGGTGAAGTTTGTTTTCTTCTTAAGCAGTCTCTTCCTTAGCATAGGTAAATTGCCAAAAGCAATCTAAGAAAAAGATGCAGCTTTTAATTAAGCCACATGTCTCTGCAGACCTCCCTTGTTCCGTATGGAAACGCTGCCTTCCAGATGCCACCTGTCTGTATCTACAATATCTACCGTGTCCCTGGGCAGCAGCTGTGTGCTGAACTGCTGCCCTTGGGGTGTCAGGGATGGGTGGGACCTCACTGGTGTCCCTTGGAAAGCTTGTTTGAACAATGGTCTCCATCTCCATGTGTGAGCTTCTTTATTCACGCTATCCACTGCAAACTGGGTTTATAATAGTAAATAAAACATCAGGGATCCAAATTCTGGTGATGACAGTACTTGTAACTACCTGACTACCCTGAGGCCTTGCCCACGGGTGACTACCCAGAAAAGTGTCTAGTCACTTTTGGGATGTGCTTTACAAAGGCAACTAAATCAGGAGAACATCTATTATGGAGCAGAGGGGTAAACATAATCTTTTCTGCATGGTTTCAACATTTCTACAACCCAACATGTCTTTTATTCCCCAAAGCACAACATGAGATCTTTTTAGAGTAGAAAATTATGTTTAATATGTTTCACGATGCATTTGAAGTCCAGCACAGAAACTTTTTCCTCGTGCTCAGCTCTGACTAAATCTGCCTTGGTTTCTCAGGAGAAATGCTTGCTAGGAAGGAGAGCACTCTGAGATCTCCTTTGATGTACTGATGAAATCATTGCTGTGTTTTGTATTCCAGCAGGCATGCCACTGTGCTTTATTTATAGTTTTAATGCAATGCCATTTTATATGTATCAAAACTGGCAGTGAAATTAATATACACTATATAAATGCATTATAGAAAAATAACTCTGACAGCTGCTTTAGAGAAGTGATTAAAATTTAAAAGGCAATTTGCCAGCAGGAGAAAACAAAATAAACTCATTATTTACCATGGCTACATCCCTATCGGAGTGTGGAAATTATTTTATTAATATTTTTGGTATCAGAGGGAGATTTTTTTTCTTGACAACTAGAGAAAGTCTGCTTCTTCACAGGAAAGATGGTTGCTCCAAAAGTTAACACTTTCTGTGGCAAACCCCGTTACTCTGGCAACTGCTTTTCATCCAGAAGATAATCTTCAAGAAATAATTCTCTCCCTCCATTTTGGGCCAACATACTTGTAAGCCAGCTTGGTTTACTCCTCTAGATGCTCACAGCGTTTCCTCTAGCAAGAAATCTGTGTAGAGGTGTTGGTCCACCAGGTCACTGGAGCTTTGCAAGAAGGGTTCAGCAAACGCTTTGGCTAACTTCTATAATAAAAAAGGTCCTTGGAATTTTCAAAGCCTGGAAGGTACCAGTATCATAAGCAGCAGAAAAGAGAAAGGTCTTTTCCAAAGTCCTGGTGAAAAAGGCAGAGGGATGGGTCATAAAACTGTTCACAAGGCATGTAGATCTGTGACCTGGCCCTTCGCAGCCAGACCTTCATACCCCTCAGCCATTTTCTTACCAGGCTGAAATCTAGGACTTCCCTGTACAACTCTTGTAAGGCCGTTGTTTGTAAGCCACTCTCCCTAAAACCAGGAATTTTGCTGAAACCAGACTTCTAGAGCTTTATTTATAATGACTTTCCCAGTACAAGCTTAACTTACTTCAACTTACCCTTTTAAATCAACTGTGCTGCAGACCACCCCACACTCTAGACTGTTGTCCTTATAAAGATCATCTGGCACTTCAAACAGCAGGAAGAAACTGTACTCCTGAGAGCTGTGACCACCTGTGAATTTAAAAAAAAAATTTTAATTGACTTAGCACAAAGGGACATAGCAGCGATTTTCTTCTGACAAAAAAATTAGCCTTAAGGTTCTGTAAATTGGATAGCAAGGAAATAAAAACTTGAGATGTGTTAACTGGTTGTGTGGAGATGTATATGGACTGAGCAATTAGGATGTCATTCTAAGAGGATGCTTGTGTAAAAAAAATGGTTGTTGGGCTGGAAGGTTTTGATGTAGAGATTTTGGAGCCTTTTACTTGAGAAGGTAACTGTTGCCTGAATAAGGTAAGTGGAAATGTTGAAACAGTGGAAGATAGTGCCCTGAATAGTCCTTGAGATATATGTCTGCTGCGTGTTAAGTGCACGCATGAATGAGATGAATCCCACTTCATTTTGGCTAGCTGCCTGTTTTACTTACTGCAGTACAAGACCTTGTGTTGTAAGAACAGTTCTTTAATGTTACTAATCAAAGGATAGCATAGCAGCCTTTTTGCATGCGACTCTGTAATAATATTAGTAGAGCAAAAACCACAACTGTAGCCAGGTCTTACCTCTTCAAGCTAATCTGAGTGTCAGCAAACGTATCTTGTAATTAAATATTACCTTAGTCTTTTCTAGCATCTAGGTTTATTCCTTCAAGACTTGGAACTAATTACATTCAGGTTTAACCTTAGCCTAGGCAACTTTTGTTGATAGGCCTTGAAAGTGCTAAATTCTAAAGGCTGACCTTTACTTTTTCTAACAGTTTGGATCTAAAATTTTAGTAAGGTACAGTTGCAGGTACTGCTTCTGAGGAATTTTAACTGGTGCCTTCCTTTAAAATTTAAAGTTGTGATGTCAGCTAAGGAAGTAAAAAAATTTTACCCAACTCAGTGGAGCACCATGTAGTGAAGCTGTAATCTGAGTAAACAAATTGGGTGCTTACTGGACCCTGCTGCAGACCATGTGGCTTGGTTCCCTTGGGTCTGGGGTGCCTGCAGTGAGATCTGGTGCCATCTATCTGGGCCAGAAAACCGTAACTTTTCTTTACATGGCAGCTATGGCAACATGGAGTGTATTGTAGTTAGCCTACTACTACGATACTAGGAGTATCCTACTAGCCTACTCTTGCCTCTGCCCCATGTAGGTCTCGGGTGACAGGTGTTTGCTTCTTCCCTCCCCCAGGCAGAGGAGATGCCCACCAATCTCCTTCTGTCCCTGAGTCTGAAGAGGAAGGGAAAATGCCCCTTCATCTTTTTAAGGGACCTGCTGCTCAGGCACGTTCAGGAAAATGCCACACACCGTGACTGTGTCTTCCTGGGTAGGTCTGAAAGGTCTTGCCATGTTTGACACCTTTTAGAAGTGAAACGTAGTTTGTTGGTAGCTTCTGAGTACGAGTAACTGATTTTTTTAGTGGAGGTTTTTGGTTTTTGTTTTTGTTTTTTTTTTTTATTTGGTTGTTTCTTTCTTTTTGGTTGGTGGGTTGGTTTTGGTATTTTGTTGTTTGGGGGGTGTTTCTGAGTAAACCTGCTCAGCCCCGAACTTCCCTGGGCATGACCATGCCCTCCTGTAACACTCAGGAGAATTCAACAAGCCTTCTGGTCAATGTCACGCGCCCTCAATATCAGTAATCCCTGCCTATGCTCTATGATGGGACTACCGTCATTTGCCTCTAAGCAGCCCATGTTCTTCACCAACATGCCTCTCATGCACAGGTATGAAATAAAATGGTGCTGTCTCACAGCTAGGAAGTTTGGACCACAGAGACTTTTTGTGTCAGAGTCCTCAGGTGTCCTCAGGTGCCCTTGGTCACCTGTTTCCAGTCCATCTTGTCCAGGGTCACAGATATATCAGTCTCTCCAAGGCTAGCTTTCACCTGCAAAACTAGGAGACGGCAGAATGATTTTGGACAGTGGTTAAATTCTTAGGTACCGCCTGATGCCAACAGCTGAGGGACAAGGCCTGAGTTTGAGGAAACCCTTGCAGGGTGACCTATTTTCCCTGACCCATGACTGCCCTGACCATACCATGAGTGCCACTTGAAACTCTGAGAAACTAACATATGCTAAATACAGTTTTGTCAGATACAAATCTCTCTTCCAAGCAGAGATTACCCAGATGGTGAACTGCTCAGGGAAAATTAACATTCTAGAAATAATAAAGCAAGTTTAAACCTGTTTCTATGCATCTGGCAAGACCTTTCAGGCTAATAATGGAAAGGACAGCAGTATTATGTAGTAATGGGCGTCCTTTCCCTTGTTCTGTAACCTGCACTTCATTAAATGGCAACCTTTCTCCTGTCCTTAAATAGTAAACTATAGCAGTAGCAGTATAAAAGCATTTCAATATTTTATACCAGCTAAGGCTGCCTGCTATCCATAATTACAGTCAATACTTGGACTGGAGAGAAATGCCTTAATTTTCTTAATGTTTCATGCATGGAAAAACAGTCAGGCTTTTCCTGTATTTCTGATTGCATTGGCTGGCTCTAGATGAGTGTGCTTTTCCAAATTATTACCAGGCGCTGGCAAAAGTAGAACTGAAGTAAAACCTTCCTGCAACTAAATGCCAGTCCTCGCTGCAGCCTACTTGTGCAAGCTGCCATCGCAAGTGCCATTTAGCTTTGGGACCCTTAGTTCCACATTCAGAGACCCTAAACCTTGATTAAATTCTGCCTGGAAAGCAATCAACCTGGGAGCTCTCTGTGCCCTAATGAGTGCCGGTTTTGTGTTGTGCCATCCCTTGCAGCCCTGGGGTCCTGCTGGGAGGGAAAGTGGATGCCTGAGGTCTTGGATGGGGCAGAGATGAAGAGCAACTTTGCTCAGCCAGTGAATTACAGGTAGAAGAGAGGAGAACAAGGGAGAAGCCATAGGTTGCAGGGATCTCTCCAGTCTCCCATGGGTTGTCTTGCTGGTCTGTGGGAAAGGAATGTCAATCAAATGAGGAGAGATTATTTATGCACAGCTGATATTCTAACTACAAGCACTGCCAAAATACCTATAGCACTGCTGAATCCTTACTGTAAGTCTAATTTGGTCAACACAGCTGAGCACAATCCAGAGCAGAAATGTCTTCATCACTCACTGACGTGCATGGTAAATTTACACATGCTTGTGTTACTGCTGGTTGCCACTATGCACCTGCAGTATAGGCTCTCTAGGTATGTTGCAGCTTGTTGGAATTAAACTGCAGTTGACATGAAAGCTTTCATGGTAAGCAAAGATGAACTGTTGACCTGAGAAAGAAATTATTTCACTGTCTTGCCAGAAATATCCCATTTAAAACCTATCATGTATTCGCCATGTATGTGTGTGAAAGTTAAGGGAGCTAATGCACAAGTAGCCCTGACACCAATGACTCTGGGCCCTGGGCTGTGCAGTCTCTCAGGACTAGGACACGGTAGGGCTGAGTTTTCCACTGTTGAAGGTATGTGCTTGTTGCTACTGGCGCGGCCTCAGATGCATGGTGCGCTGGCAAAGAGGAAGATCGGAGGAAGTGCTTGCTGTCCGTGGCAGCTCCACTCCCTGTGCTGGCAGCCACAGGTCTAACAGCAGTGGCTGGGAGAGGAAGCCCTGCCCCCCTATCTGGAGAACAGGCTTTGCAGAAAGAGGGACCATCTCTGGCAGGGATCTGGGGATGGGCAAGGAAAGCAGTACCTTTCCATGTAGGCCACGGGTCCTCAGCAGGTCTGATCTGCTCCCTGCAGTTGCTGTGGTTTTGCCCACAAGGCCTTTTCCCATCTCCTTTTCTTTCAGGGGAATGCATGGCAACTCCTCAGCATTATTAAATAACAGTGCTATCTTACATACAGTTCCTCACGATCTTTGCACACAGCAGATGTGTACCTTGATGCAATGCATGGGGGTACTTGGCTATGGCTGGGCTGAGGACCAGGGCACTGAGCTGCCCCAGGGCTAGCCACTGAATACACTCCACGTGCTACTCTCTGTCCCCTTCTCAAAAAACCACAATGACTTTATCTCCTCTGGGAAAAACCCATCTTCTCTCTTGCCCATGCTTAGGAGACATTTCATGGCCAATAAACATAGCCATTTCTAGTCTTCTTCTAAGTGAATGCATTGGGTCTTTGGAGGCTTGGTTCCAGGGGAGATTTCCCTTGGCTCTCCCAGCTCTCTGCCTGCCACTGTTTTTTGAACACCGGTTGGGTTAAATACAGATTCCAGCCCAAATGTTTGTGGGAGGAGGGCATCTCTGCATAGGCCATTACAAATCTCCCAGGGATTTGTGGTCCCCATCGCTGTAGATTCAGCAATGAGGACCACTGCTACCTATGGACTCTCACTGTCTATTAGTTGGATTATCCCCTGGTTATACTCTATACTCTGCCTATTTCCATCTAAAATACTGCATGTTAATTTTACATCCTGGTCCTTTAGAGGCTGGCAGGAGCTTCCACCTTCAAGGGAGCTGGGTTTACAGCTAGATAAGTAGTGTCACTCAGATCTTTTGCCTTGTGTTTCTTTAGTTAGTGGGGTTTTGTTTGTTTGGGTTTGGGTTTATTTGGGTTGCTGTTTATTTATTTATTAACTATTTCAGGTAAGTTTACATTTTAGAGAAGAGTCTTTCTCTGGAGAAGCCATTAAAGCCTTGGTAGTTTACTCAAGATGTTGTGCCCCAGTGTACTTGTGGTTTGAACTGGTGCCTCACAGAGAAGGTGTCCCAAGAAACACAAAGGCAGAAATACTTGTAAAGGTAAAAACAGATTAAAACACCACAACCCCATTGTCAGAGAAATTGTTGCAAAGTAGGGATGCTAAATTTGAACAAGATGACTGTCAGCAGCTGAGAAAGGGAGAGGAACTCACCAAACGCATGTTTTGGGGAGAATTCTCACATGTATGAGGAAAAAACCCTGCAACAAGCATGGCCTGGTGTTATAACCCGACTGCAGTGTCATTAACACCAGAGTAAATCCAAATGGCACTCAGGGCAGGGAAAAAATAAAAAGAGGGGAAAAAAATATCAAACCTCTTAATCCAACATTTTCCTACACTGTTTAAAGTGGAGCCCAGTAGCACCTAGATTGAATTATCCTAGAGAAACACAGTTGTCTAATGACTTACATGGCATTTTGAGATTGATGACAATCCCAGTTTTGCCAGTCTCCCTCACATGAAATATTGCACACCTGTCTGCTTTTATATTCCCTGACAGCCAGGTCAGATTTGATAATTCTTTCTCTAAACCAATGTACCTGTATTTTCTTTCTCTTTAGAAATGAGAGTTTATGGTGGTTTTGATGTGTTAAATAGAATCCATTGTCTCTTACATCTCTTAGCTCCATTTTGGTATTTTTCTATAACAGAAGACTTTATTGAAGCTGAAATATGTAATTTTACAAACTCCTACACAGCCATAAAGCACACAGATATGTATTGTATCTGATTTACACAGCAAGGTCACCAACTGTACTAAACTGGTTAGGTAAAATAAACACTTAGTGGTGATCAGGATGGGGAAAGAGCCAGTTTTGTGCTGGGACATGTCAGGGCGGTGTCTTTTGAACCAGACACAAAGTCATTTGTTTTTATCCACCTTGGCTTCATAGTCCCTGCTAGGGTAACACACGCAGCTGGAAAAGTCCTTCCCCATTGTAGCTGCTTGCATATGTCTTGGTCATTGTGGTACAGGGATGTGCCCCTTGTAGCTGTCCCCTGCTGAACAGGGGACGAAAAACCACTGAGCAGGACCACCGGTGATGCCTTTTAATGGGGAGAGAAGCCCCAAAAGCGAGTGATGCTGCTTTGTGAGCAGCTTTTCTGAGGGAGGACTGATCCCCTGATGCTCAGGGCCATGCCACGTTTCTGTCCTGGGTGGAGGCCTCATGCCCAACCTGGCTTGCAGGGATGGGGAGGTTGCTCCCACTTGTTAGAAGGAGGTGTGATGGGGCTAATGCCTCTGAACTGGTCACCTCCGTGATGATAACAAATCCTCTTCCCCTCTCCTAGGACCATGGTCAGAAGGACCTTTTGTGTGCCACTGTCTTAAGTAAGAAATAGGAGAACACTTCTCAAATTAAAAGGTTTGATGGGGAGGAGGGACATTTGTCAAGAATTCTGTTGCCCTAAAGAAGGCAGCTAAGAGATAATGGCAAAAATTATTTTAAACAGCAAAATAATTATTCTACTTTTCAGCCAGTCATAGGACAGGTAAATATATATGTACATATATTTATTTTGTGGGTGAGAAAAAAACTTCACAAGTGATTTTGCAATCTTTTCTTAGGTTAAGACCATCTGTTTACACACAAATGGCAGGGTGCCAGCCACTGAAGCTGGGGCAGGAAGCAATGCCAGTGCAAAGGCTGCATTCAGCCTGGCCAAAGTCACTTTGATTTGCAGAATAGCCTAGATTCCATCCTGAAAGTCTTCCCACCTCCTCATTTCAGTTACTGAGTCAGAGAATCAGTTATTTGAAAAACTCTGTTTTGTCTCTGCAGTTTGGCTTGACACCTTGCTGTTGCATTCAGGTTCCCTTTCTGGTTCCTTACTTCACATTTAATGCCAAGAAAAATAAATTTTTATGCTCATCGAAGTGTCTAGGACCTGTCTCTCCTTCCAGAGAAAAAGCCACACCTGTGGGTAAAATCGACCCTCCTTCAAATTCATTACAAAAATTCAGAAGGGTTTTCAAGTATTCTTCTGAAATAGAAAAACTAGAATATTCTCTAATTAGTTGAGGAAAAAAACATTTTGATCAAGTGTTCATTTAATTTTTTTCTTGTTCTTGGAAGAGTTTTTATACAAATGTGAAAATTAATTAGGATATGGAATGTATAATAGGATCTTGTTTATGTGAACATATTTGTTGAAAGTTTCTAAGAGCTGAATATTGCATTAATTGATGTGTGCTTGTATTTCAGCTTCTCGTGGATGCCATCTGGTCTGGTTAAGTTGCTCTGTTGTTTTATATGTTGTGTTGTGTTGGGGGTTTTTTCTTAAGATTTTGTGCTTACTTGGGAGGAAGAGTAAGTGGGAGAGAGGGAAGTGTGGACAAGTTGGAGGAAGGATGAACAGGATCAGTTCTGATGAATTAAGTTTGTGTACATGCTTTAGATTAGGGACTGGCACCCTGTGACTAGAAGGATGGATATAGCTCACCCAGATTTGTGGACAGAAGTCAGCTAATGTCAAGAATGAGAGAGAACATCTGCTGAGCCGCTAGTGAAAAACATGCATCTTTTTATCCCCTGCAAAATGGACAACATTTTCATAGTTGCATATAGCATGTGTAGTGGGGGAGCTGAATTCTTCCTGGAAGGGCCATGTCTAGACAGACAATGCAACTACTCTGCTGAATGTGCTGCCTACCATCCCTCAACAAGCAGTGTGTTTGTCAGTAGTGACATTTCTTTCTGTTCTCCTTTGTCCTGGTGTCAAGGAGGAGTAATCCGCTACCTGGAACCCAAATCAAGAGGCTCCAGATCTTCTGTGCCCAAGGTGTTGTCTTTCCATTCTGAGGGCTCAGTCCCCTTTGGGCTAGCAAGAGATTCTTCCTTCATGAGACAGACCTTGTTTAGCCCAGCAGAGACCTGGCTGCCCATGGGCAACTCTGTGTTTGCATGTGGTGATCCTGTTTCTGTGCTGCTCCTTTGCTGGCCAGCCATAATCTTTTCCCAACTGCCAGCCCAGGACTGTGCTGTCAGAGTGGTTTTCATCTCCTTGATCACAGATCTTTCCCTCTGCCTCCCAGGTCCTCATCAGTGAGTGCTAACCCTGCTTTTGGGCCATCTGTTCTTGTTTCACTCTACACAGGCAGCAGCAGATCTGCTGCAAAACTGGTTTCTATTCCACAGCAATAAACTTCTCTTCCCACTGTAGCCTCGGGGACAGCTGTGCCGGTGCAGACAGCCAGGGCTAGTCCAGGATTGGCCATGTGCTAAACGGCCAGCCACTATGCCCGTGCTGGCTGCCACCTCCAAGGGAGCAAACCAGGTGATCAGAAGGGCTGGAATAACTGTGCTTATTGTAAATACAGGCGTAAAGCAGCATTTCAGGGAAGATGTAAAATGGTTGCAGCTTGTTCACCTGATAGCATTATATTAAATGCCCCTCTCCCTATACCTTTATATTTAAGGTTCCGAAATGCTTTGGAGAAGGTCTTTTCTTTTTCTTCACATGTGTCCTGTGTCAGAGGCTGTGTCCTGAGAAAGGAACCGAAGATAAGGAGAAAGAAGAAAAATACCGTGTTTGTCAGATACCCGAACGGTGGGGGATTTCAAGAAAAGTAGCCAATAAAGTAATAGACAAACAGCCATGTAACCAATGAGAGTGATGTATGGATAAAAGGATAAAGTATATAAGATATGAGAGGAGCAATAAAGATGGCTATTCTGCTGCAAAAACATCGTCGTGTCCATCTCTACCACAACACCTCGTTGTCCATTATATGACCTATTCGGTCCATTCTCAAATGTTTATCGCTCTCTCAACAAGGAGGTACAGATTGCACTGGACTAAGGGACTGTACTGGTTTAAAAGCAAATAATTAAACCATGTTCATTTTTAACTTTCTCCACCAAGATGAGTTAGGAAGGGAATCTAAGGAAAATGCACATTTCAGTGTGAGTAGATGGGACCTACCATGTCAGCCCCATCCATGGAGGGGCTGGGGAAAGGTGGTGTATAATACAAAATGGAATTTTTGTGGAAAATCAGGCTCATCCCATGCCCTGTCGCTAACAGCTCACTCGACACAGGCAGCCTCATGAGTGGGAGGAAATGGCAATTCTTCTAATGGAAAGCATCTCCTCACTCCAAGAACAGATTGCAGTCATTATGGTAACACCTGCCAGAGCCAAATAAAACCTGCTGGAGTAACACAGACATTGCTGAACCACGTGCCATGATCCAGCTTTCAGAAAGCAACCATTGCTACAGCAAGAAATTCTCTGTGTCCTGCTGACTCTACTTTCTGGAGGTGCTGGCACGGTCAAAGGAACATGCCAGACGGAAGTGCTCCTAGGATTTAAGTGGCCCTGGGCAGAGGAGCTCATCTTGCTCAGCACTCGGAAAAGTCCCCCTAGAAAATCCCTCCTCCCCAAAACATTCTTCCACCTGACTGTCACATGGCTTCTGCAGTGGAGTTAGGAGGGCTCATACCTTTAATTTGGAAGTTGTTTTTAGGGATTTTGTAGCTCTTAAAGTCTACATTATCTGCATAAAATAAAACGTCATTTAAAAAAAAAAAAAAGAACTATTAATCTAGAAATCTTCACCACTTAAACATTTTTGTCTTGTAACTATTGGAAACACAGACATAGTCATACTGCAGTCAGCTAATTTTTTCCATTGCTTTTGAGAAAAATAATCAGCTAATTAAGCAATCCCCTTTGGTCATGACATTACTGTTTTACCGCATTACCCTCTTTCTGGTACATAGGATATGTTATTTCTAGTGAAATCTGATAAACTAAGAGCATATTTAATTACCAGACAGGCCTTGAAATTAGTAGAATAATTGCACAGGTGTGCTCAATTTTCAACAGCCAAACCTCTTGGTCTGAGTCACCGAGAAACTACAGAGAGACATCTAGGACTCTGTGTTCTTTCCTTGTAACAATGATCTCTGATACTGAGCTTTTCTTCAAAGCTTTTCTCTCCTTTTCTTCCCTTGCCCCTCCTCCAATACAGCTTTTCAATAGTCTAGCTGCCACTAAAGAATTTCTTCATTTCTTTGACTATTTTTTTTTCAAAGAAGCCCCAGGAAGATTTCCAGAATTATTGTCTTCAGTTACAATCATGTGTCAATTCTTCCCACAGAGAAGACATGTCTGTAAACAAATCTCCACTGTCCGTTAAAAAGCAGTGTTTTGCTTTCCCATCTCTTGCGCTACTTATTCATTGGGCTATTCTGTGAAAAATTAAGGAGGAGTTCACTTGGATACACTGACGTGCATTGTAATCTCTAAGAGATTTATCTGTTTAGGGCTCTCTCATTTTTAGCCTTTTTAGGGCAGAGTCACTTATAGTTTCCTTGACTCTTGTTTGAAAATTACGTTGGGTGTAAGAGAAGCTATAGTAATTGGTGAGGTGCTGCGTTGTCCAGTCTTAGAAAGGTTCAAGATTTGGCTAAACAAAACCATGACAGACTTGATCCAGTGTTAACAATAGTCCTGCTCCAAAGGCAAGGTAGGTCTGGAGGCCTCCAGCTGTCCCTCCCAAGAGATACAGACAAAACATTATATGACATCAGTAGTGGGCATTTAAGGGTAGATGGCAGCGTCAAACTGGGGGGTTGTTCTCCTGCCCTCATCAGATATACGTTGGAAAACAGACTGGAAATTGTTGTTCTTTATCATCCTCAGCATCTACAGCCTTTTGAGGATGCTTATAGGACCAGCTGTTAAGTCCACCTTAGACAAGCTATCCAGATCATTTTTTTGCATCTACCATTCAACAGTGGATCAAAATTGTAAAATTCTGTGTTTTGACAGCATCTGTGTGTTGCTGGATGAGACGGTTTTCCTTTCAAGTTAGCATGAGCTCTTTTCCTTACTGCTCAACCTTAGGCTGTCCAAACTGCATTTTCTGAGCTATAGATAACAGCTAAATGCTTTGCAGCAGCCAGGAAAGACAACATCTGGATTAAAAGCATTACAGTTCTGGTCAAATAGACTCAAATAAGCATTACACATTACAGCTACTGGAATTAGGAAACAAACACAAAAGCTGAATCCTGGTGAAGGAAAAGGTGCTAGAACATATATTGATATTTTTACCTTACACCTTCTGAGAATTTCTTGGTAAAAGGACCACCTCTCCTTGTATTTTTATCCCTGCTTGATTATTATTTTTTTTTTCCTGAATAGATGGAAATCTCTCTGTGGTTTTTTTTAGATGCATGTTTAGTCTCCCTGGGATACCCTTTCAATAACTTACAGACCAGCAGTGTGGCACAGGTGTGGTGGGAGAATTGACAGTAGAGGAGCTCAAATCTGTAACCTTCTTTCCGACATCTTTTTTTTTCAGTTTACAGTTTGGAATCAAGCATATTTTGAAGTGTCTTAAAATATTAATGTAGCATAAGTAAAAACTGAGTAGGTGAGGATTCGATTTTTTCAATGCCAGCAACCACAATGAAACAGATTAACTCTAAGGATTTGTCAGAAAAATGTCAACTTCTCTATGTTTTCCTGATAGTGCATAAAAAAAGGAGACATGGAAGCAAGATTCTCTCTTCCTTAGTGCCTGACAGCAAAGCTTCTCAGACTGTTTAAAGGGAAGGGCTGCTCACCTTCTCAAAAAAAAAAAAAAAAAAAAAAAGGTAAAAAAAAAAGTCTCCTGCAGTACTATATTTAACAGTTTCCATTTATAGATCAAAATTGGGCCAAACTTTTGAATGGTCATTTCCTACTTTCCTCTTTTTTCTTTTCCATTAATTTTAGGTTTGCATGAGAGCATGCTGAAGTAAATGCACAATTGTACACACAATACATTCGTGCCCACAGTTTGAAGTTCTCGGTTACTGGTAGAGAATGGGACTCTTGACAAGAAAACTGGTCTTGTAGGGCCCAGAAAAGAGACGTAACTCTTCATACTGTACATCTTGAAA
Source organism: Athene noctua (assembly GCF_965140245.1). Taxonomy (NCBI): domain Eukaryota; kingdom Metazoa; phylum Chordata; class Aves; order Strigiformes; family Strigidae; genus Athene; species Athene noctua. Next base: position 215,144 of record NW_027437668.1, read on the forward strand.
TTATTTTCTTTGTTTTGAAGTGACTGATAAGAAGGGTTACATGTAGGTCCAGATTCATGGCAGATGAGACTGCTCTGCGCTGTCATTAGGCAAGTTAATGGGCAGTGGTCCTGAGCAGACTATCAGGCTCGGAGAGCTTGTCAGGCTCAACAGCTTGAAATTTAGTGGCAGTTGCTTACAAGTGATGTTCCTGACAGGTCGATATTGGGGTTGATACTATTTAACACCCTTACTGATGCTTTGGATGATGGGGCGGAGCGTGCCTTTGTACTGGGTTTGAGTGGCAGAGTTTTTGGCAGTGGGGGCGGGTGCTACAGCGCTGGCCCCTGTGAGAAGCTTCCCAAAGCTACCCTGGCTCCAGGTTGGACCCGCCTCTGGCCAAGGCCAGGCCAGTTAGTGATGGTGGCTGTGCCTCTGTGATAGCATATTTAAGAAGGGAAGCCTGAAGAAGAGGGTTGGGACTTTGAGGACGAGCTATAAGAAGGACACCTATGAGAACTCCGAGGTCAGTGGAAGGAAGGAGGAGGTGCGCCAGAGCAGAGAGCCCCCCTGTACCCCATGGTGAGATGGCAGGGCCACCCCCCTGTCACCCATGGAGGTCACTGGAGGAGCAGAGATTCACCTGCAGCCTGTGGAGGACCCCGGGGACTCTGTGGGAAGAGGAAGCCCCCGCTGTTGTAGTTCAGTGCTGGGAGGACTGCAACATGCAGGGGTGACCCACAACAGAGCATCTCGGGAAGAATGCATCCTGTGGGGAGGACTCACAGTGGAGAGAGCTTGTGGAGGGCTGTCTCCCATGAGAGGGATGCCACGTGGAGCAGGGGAAGAATGCACAAGAGTGCTTCCCCCATACACTGAAGGAAGGAGCAGCGGGACTGACTGCCCTCCCCATCCCCTATCCCTGTGCTGCTAGGGGAGAAGGTAGAAATATCTGAACAAAGCCTGAGCCCAGGAAGAAGAGAGGGGTGGGAGGAGCTGTTGTAAGATATTCTGTCTGTTAAGTGTTGGTTTTGTTAGTGTTTGAATTAAAGTGATGTTCTTGTTCTTCTTCCCCTAACAAGCTTGTCTTTTGCCTGTGACTGTTAATGGGTGAGCGACCCCTCCCTGTCTTTATCTTGATTCCTGAGCCTTTTGATTCATTTTTCTCCTTCCCAGCGCTGTGGTGGAAGGGGTGAGTGAAGGCTGGTGCTCAGTTATCCTCTGCACTCAAACCACAACCCTAAAGCATGACAATACTCAACTGGGAGATGCAAATAATATGCTGGAGGACAGGACTACCATTCAGAGGGACCTGAACAGGATGGGAATTGGGCTGGAAGAAACTAGGGAGCTCAATCAAAGCAAGTGCCAAGTCCTGCAGCTGAAACGCAACTAGGAAGCAGAGCAAAGTGGAGCTAACGGATTAGAAAACAGCTTTGCAGAAGAGATGAGGATCCTGGTGTACAAGTTGCGCACTGGCAGGGCCACATCTGGATGCTGTGCTGAGCATTGGACTGCCTAGTACAGGACCAACACTGAGGTACTGGATCAAGTCCAGTAGAGGCCATTGAGATGGTCAGGGCTGAAGCGCTCAGTGTTGGAAGAGAGGTGGGGGGAGCTGAGCTTCTTCAGGCTGGGGAGGGGAAGCTCCTGGTGCCTGCAACTACCTAACAGGACAGTACAGATGAAACAGATCTATGATCTTTTTGGAAGTACACGGAGAAAGAATAGGAAGCCATGGGCACACTTTGCAACCAGCGGAACTCCTATTACATATGAGATGGTCTTGGTTGCACAGTTGAGAGGTAGAGAACAACCTGCTGAAGGTAGGAGAATTTGAACTCCTTATTCAATGTGTGCTCTCTCAGAGCATCTGAGATGTCTTGAGCAAATGGCTCAGTCTCTGCAACTTGAGTTCCTGTTCTGGGGGTGGGCTGATGAAACAGCACTCTTGTCTCTGCATTATCTGAGGCTTCTGCAAGACAGAGACAAAAGAAGCAAGTAAGAGGAAGATAAACATCTCTTCTGGCTCACTGTAGTGGCTGGACATTCTAAAATGCACCATCAAGAAGGTCTTTGTCCAGTCACACATCCATCACATCTTGGGCCTACCTCCTGAAGAGCATTAATAGTTTTCCTTCCTCTCACATTAAGCAAGGGCACCTTTGGTAGTCCAATTCCCAGGTGACCAAAGGATATTGCTGGTTTTGCTCTTCAGTCTGCCACTGAGGCCACTTGGGTTTAGGATCAGAAGTCCCCAGGTAAACTGTGTGCAGTATTAGTCCTCCATGGGAGCTAATGAATCCTGGGGAACCTGACATTAATAAAACCCTGCCAAGGACCTGACTTCTGTCCCTAAAAAAACTTCAGGATTTCAGTGAGCTCTTTTTCAATCAGTGTAAACTAGAGAAAATCTTATTTTGTAAGTACATATCTGTGCACAGTAGACAGGGAGTGAGAATAACAATTCTTTAATAACTGACGTTTACAGGCTAGTAACATTCTTGCGACTCTAAAAATGCTTCATAAATTTTGTAAGTTAGAAGGATGCAAGTATTTAGATTCAGCACCCTGGCAAACACGGGAAAGTTGAAAAGCCAAACACTCTAGCTCAGGCCAGTTTTACAAAATGCCAAATAAAAGCCTTCTGTAAATTTAATAACTGCTACTTCATGCCTTCAGCATGAACTCAGAGGCGTTGGATCCTGGTTTAGACTGTGATGGGAGGACAGATTTTCAAACTGATCCTTGCGTGTGGAGGCACGTAGCCAAACTCTTTGAGATCAGGGTTAAAGTAAGTTAGTTTGCATTTACCGTAGGCTTGCAGCTATACACTGGAGAACTTCCCTGCAAGTCAGCTGATGGGTGACAACTCACAGGGCTGCTTGGACCTGACTGTGGGGCCAGCCCTGCCAGTATGAGGTTCGTGGAAACCCACCTATAAGTGCCATGGGGGAGGTGGGGCGATGGCAACATATACTGTGCCCAGAGAAAAGCTCCTGCCCCTGCTCTCTACCTACGCTTAATAGTACCTTCAAGAAACGCAAAAAAACAATTTCTGTTTTGCCACTTAAAGCAGGATGAAATATTATTAATGTATCAAATGTTAGATACGTACTGAATGATTTGTTCCTATTCAAATCAGCAAATATGCATGTTGACCGTGTCACCAGATATTCGGTAACAGCAATGATGGATTCTTGTTTGTGGAGAATTGATTCTGTAGGATTTCTGATGAGCAAATCTGGAGCTGTGCAGCCGGATGCATGATAACTGTCAGCACAGCACTGCACATAACTTCCCTGCAAAAGTTTCATTTAATCTGTTGCTTTTAGGACATGTAAGAATATCTCCATTTGGCTCTCTTTTCAAAAAGTATACTTTGTCAGGGAGTTTCTAGTAGTACCTTAAAGCATTTTCAAGGAAGAATATCTTCATGAATCAAAGGTTTACATGCAATTTTTTTCATATCTTTAAACTTTTTTTGTTTCTTTATATTATTATTATTACTATTATTATTATTAAAATAGCATTTCTGTTACCTTCCTTCTTTCTTTCCCTCCCCTCCAGTTTCTTTTCTATTTTCTCCCCCCTCCTGCACTAGTAAAAGGAAAAGAAGGGAACACCACTTCTTGGTGAATACTCTTCCAAACACCTTCCAGTTATTATGGCTTGAATTGATGATCAACTGTCGGTTGTCCACTCTCTGCATCCTGTTTCTGCCTTTATTTCTTGTTATATGGTAAGTCTGTGTTGTGAGTCAGCTGAGGCAGTACAGGCGGAACTTTCAAAAGTGATAGGTCCTAGTCTTTGGTTTAGTAAGAAACAAAAAGCACTCAGGGCCTGAGGACCTAGTGCCGTCATAAATTATAAGAGAATCCCCTCTGCACAGGGAGTTGAAAACACCATATGTCGCCTCCCTGTATTTGTCCTAGTGTTTATTTCTTTAGGGTTTGGGTTTTTTTCAGGAGCTGAAAAGGCTTGTAGTATTACTAGGTAACTGAATTAATGGAAAACTGTTAGCTTGTTTATCCAATGAGTCTAACGAAGCCTATACACCTCATGTGATTTCTGTAAAGAAGTAAATCAGAAAAGACATAGAAAAGAACAGCAACAACATAGCACAAACCTGCATTCCATAATGCTGGGGTCAAAACTAGAGATCCATCATTTGGAAGTGGCTTAGTGGGAAACTCCAGCCTATAGTCTGTAACCCATGGAGCAAGTTGTATTTGTGATGGAAACCATATTGCTAATGGAAAGCCCTCTTCACTAAGCATGGCACAAAATGGGAACACTGGTCTGCACCTGTAATAAGTTCAGGAAATGGGAGAAGAAAAACAGGTAGCCTGGATATCTGGATGGACTTGGACAAAACCATGGGTCACGCAGAAGTTAAGCAGACCTGAACATCACTGTCATTCTGCATTAGATCTTAGTTACTGCAAAACATCAGTGGTGTGGTTCAAATTTTAAAAAATCAGTCAGCTTTAAATGTGATGAAAGTGCATTATCCTTCCTCAAGGTCTGCAAGTTTTATTGTTGTTTTAAGATGAAGGGTGCAGTTCAGTGCAGGAATTCCCTTTCCCCAAAATCTCTAAGATTTCCATAGTTCAGCAAAGTTGCCTGAGCAGTTTCTGCTACTCGTTTCTCCTGTTGACCTCAGCAGCACAGTTTGTTTCCCCCAGCTTTGTCCATACGGCAGATTTCCAGGTGGTGTCCGCTTCATTTCCTTTGCAGGCAAACGGGCACATCTGATCTCTGTGCTCCTTACTTCTGGAAACCAGGGTATGGGGGCATCCCACACTAGTAGTGAGGAAATGCCCTTAATATTGAGCACCTTAATGCATGCATTCTCCGCTGTGGCCAGTGCTACAGCAGTGCTGAGGTGCCTTAGACCCAAGTGATTGGTGAGCTCAGCTGTAGGAGCACTCAGACCTCAGAGACACTGATTCTGAGGTAGTTACCAACCCAAATAGTGCCAACTCCACTGGCAAGCTGACCAACAATGCCACTTGTGGTTTTCCTTTCTCTTCTCAAGCAGGAAATTCTGGCAGAGATTATTTGTGAGGTGGGATAATCAGAAGACAACACTTCTTATTTATTAATTTGATTCTGCTGCACTTGGTCTGATCTCTATCACTCAGTGACGGAATCAAGGGTGGCTCTGCCAGTCCAGTCCATCCCTTTGGGCAAAGCAGGTTTCACCCAGCCCGTTTTTTGACTTCCAGGTTCATGACATGCCTATTACAGGTTCTGACCCTTGCAAATGTCTTTCCTGCTGACAATACATACGCACTAATAATAGGCAATGCAATCTTTTTTTCCCATTTGTAGTGATTCAGGACTTTTGTAGCTACTTCAGAGTTAACTGGGTTTAGTACCAGAAGCTGTAGGCTCTTTGGACACTGGAGTTACTTTGAAAAGACCCTTTTCAATGGGTAGATCGTTTGAGACAAAATAATTGACAAAAAAGTTTGGAATGTAAATGAATGTTGCTGTTTCAATTTTGCTTTTGAAAGTTATCAACTTCTGACACCTTCCTGCTGAATGTTACAAGATGGATGATCCTGGGGTATGATTTTCCTTTTTTCTCTCTCTCTTTCTGCAAGCTTTTACAATATCCTCAACTTCAAAAATAAATAAAATCAGAGATCAGAAGAAAAAGCAATTTAGCTGCTTTCTGCCTCTGACAAGGAAGATAACAAGCAAATAAACAAACAAAACCCCCTCCAAAATCTTCAAACCTGAAGATGGGGGAAAACAAGGAAAACTTTTGGGGAGTCCCTTGAACACGTACATTTAGTCCTGAACAATCACAGCTGGAGAAAATGATTCATGCTCTTGAAGGTGTACTATCTGGAAGATTTGGAAAATGTGATCTTTTTTTTTTTCTTTGAATCTTGCAAAAGGATAAAGAAATGACATTTCATAACCTTAATGATAATTTCACAATTTCAACTTCTTTTTTTTTTTTTTTAATATTGGTGTTGCGCATTTCTCCTGCTGTGCTTAGTCTCAGCACTCACTTGGTAATTCTACAGGTTTCTCTTGGTGTTGGCTTATCCAGTGTACGGTGGAGTACCTGGTTATCTCTACCCTTATTCTTTTTCTGCTCCTGTGAAGCCCAAACCTAGGAGTAGCTACTCATTCTTGAAAGGATTTTACAGAAATGATGGTTGTGACAGACATTAGAACAAGGAGTAACAGCCAGAAACTGTTTCTGGAAGCTCAGGTTTGACAGTAAGAAAAATAACCTGCCCCAGGGTGGTGCAGCCACCCAGAAATATGGGAGATGTCTACCCTTGGAGGTTTCCAAAGTCTCTTACCACCATGTGTGTCATGCTGTGGGCCAGAGGGATGGGATTAGGCAGTGCAGGCCAGGAATATGCAGTGTGGTTTGCAGCCATGGAAACACATCCATCCACGCAAGGCCCAGCTGTTGGTGGCAAAATTTCTGTATTCTGCCACTGAGAAATTGCCCAGGCACCACTGAACACTGAACAGTCTCCCTCTGTTCCCTGCACACACTGGTAGGCTTTCCCAAAACTGTACTCCTCCCTGAGCTGGTACTTTCTAGACTAATGCAGACAGTGACAGCAGCTCCTCCTCACCACGGCTAGGCTGCGTGAACCAAGGTCTTCTTGTGTCCCTTGTGCAGTGGGCTTCCCGTCCCCATGCAAACCAGCAACTTGCTCTTTACTGGGTGCCTGATGAGGCTGTAAGCAATGTGACCTGTCTGTGTGCGGGGACACTAATAGGTGTGTATGGAAAACAGCTAGCGTGATCCACTCACCCTTTTCACACCTGTGTCGGAAAGCGTGCATCTGACTATACAGCCAGACTTCAGGCACTGAGCTCCCTTCCTGTAGGAGCTGTGCGTATTAGCACCTAAAACCACGTTGCAATTTGTGCCACCAAACTCCCTCCTCTCCTCTCAGTTTTTATCACCCCAAGCTTTGAAGTCATCGTGATCTTTCTGCTTTCCCTCTGATGCACTGCAGCAGCCTCCAGCTTTGTATCATCATCAGTCGACCACCGCAGCTTATGGGCCAAGGTCTCTAATGACTAATAAGCTGTCTTGTGGCACCAGCTCAAACGTTTTTCTCCTTTGTCTTGGCTTATGTTTGCAGTGGCTCTGAGACTCATTATTCACTCTGGAGCTTTGCACTGTGGGGTGGAGGACAAAAGGGGGGAATGGCAGGGGATTTGCAGAGAGCTAGCACTGGCTCATGCCCTTGCTGGCTTTGCTCCCTGCCTTGGGCAAGGAAAATGCAGGTGCAACACAAGCTTTGTGGATGTGCGATGTGGCCTGAAGCACTGTCCATGCCACCCAAGCATGGACACTAAACTAGTAAGCCCCACAGCCCCTTGTCCTGTGATAACTGAGTACAGAAGCTGAGAGCACCTGCAAATCTGGGGTGTCTCAGACACAAAGGACAGATAGGAGTAGCTGAAGTTAAAAAACCCCACCAGTTTTCTACAAATGATTTAAGGAAGTCCAATCAAAGCGGCATCACCCACTCAGGCCAAACCCAAGTGTAGTTGCTATTTGGGAGTTATTTCCAGCTACTAACAACCTTGACAGGTAGCAGATTATTAGGCTAACGGTCTCTGCTGCTTTATGAGCTGTCAGTCCCCTGTACTGTTCCTTAGTCCCTGGAAAGTGGCTGCATCTCTACTGAAGGTAAGAGAAGTGACTAAGAAGTCCTAGATCCCGCATGGGCAGAGGTCTGAGAGTTATAAACTGAGGCAAGCCTAACACCAGTTCCTTCTGCAGCACCAGAAATGCATTTAGTCCTTCTCAGAAAAATCCAACACCACTCACTCCATGGACCTCAGAGCAGTTTGAGATCACAGATTGGACTAGCAAGGGCATTGGTGCCACCTCCACATTCACTGCTCTGTGGTGTCAAACCCATTCATAGAGTAAGCTGAAGGATATGTCCACACATCAGGGAAAAGAATATTCAGGAGCCCAACATCTCTTTGTCTTTCCTCACCCATGGCTATGATGGTCTTTTGTCCATGGGTTAAAGGAGTAAAATGCAGCAGAAAGGCCACTCTAATCTCTGTTCTGTTGAAATAAATTTTCTGTTGAAAGGCAAGCTAACAAAGACTCAAAGCAGTGATGTTAGTGCTCAGAGGTCTGAGCCCCAGGTTATAATGGCACTGCTGTACTGATCTTGCAGAGAGGGTTGGTTTGTTAGTAGACAGGATTGGGTATGGCTTCAGAATGATTTGCTCCCATATTTGCTGGAAGTTCTGGCAGCTGCTTGGAGAAATCAAACAGGCAGCAACTCCTCTGTGACCAGGACTTCCCTGGGGCAGGGCAGGACTCCATCCTCTGCACTTCAGTTCTTTTTCCTGCTGTGCAGGAGAATTTTGGGGCAGCAGTGCCCCATATTTGAAAACTCACGATGTACACTACTTTTCGCCTTCTACCTAAGATGGGTACCTTGGCCAGCCAAGACAAACCAAATTTTGTCCTGCTTTGATGTAACAAGATGCACAGGCTAAAATACTAAGGCCAAGCTGATGGTCTTGGCTGCAAACCACTTGAAATTTCCAGGACCTTGTAGATATTGCGAGTAGATACCATGTTCTCCCATTGCTCGTCTTTCTGGGTAACCCTAGTCATTTTCTCATCTTGTTTGGCCTCCAGAATTATGACAGCATGTGGGACATTAAAGCTGAGCTTGAAATCAATGCACTTCAGAGGTCTTTCTAGGACTTGCATAACATGAGGGAAAACTGTTGAAATGGAATTTTGCTTAATTTCCATATTACAGGAGCTGTTTTCCACAGTCTTTTAAGTGAAACTGCAGGATTTCAGGGTGAGTTGTTTAATAACTTTTAAGAAAAAAACGCAAAAAGTCAGTTATTTTCTAAAGAAATATTGGATTTGCAACAGCATGGAGGGATATATTCCAAAATGTGTCATTTGGAGGAATGGGGAATCCTCTCTCTTTCTCTCTCAATTTGGTTTGGTTTGGGTTTTTTTCTGAAAAAAATTGAACCATGTGCCCACAAGGGAGTTGTGGATTGATTTTTCTCATGTTCCCATTCTTCTCCTTGATCCTGATATCTTGTTCAGATTGTACTTATCATTACGTGCCATCTTCCCAATACCAGTGGCAAAACTGATGCATGGTGTCAGTTTGGAGGCTGA